>NC_092858.1:31357214-31480722 GCF_032062135.1 Pyxicephalus adspersus
CCTTCACAGAATAGGGCAGCATTGTCACTCTTTGACATAAAATCACAGATAGAGCTAATACTAACAGGATGGTGCAAATGATGCAAATAAAAGAAAAACCTAAAATGCAGAATCACAAACTTCACACAATGTAATGGGTGTCATCTACATATTTTAGGGATCTATGTATAAAGCAGTGAATTTGACATATGCTGAAATATTTCCTGGTTGAAAATGTATTACTGCTCCTGAAACACGTGAACCTGAATGATTCTCCAGCATGGAATGTTTCAGTGGATATCAGATTCACTGTTTAATAAAAAAAGAAGACCCCTTAGGGTTAACATAAACTTAAAAATACCCTTTTATGTGTGTATGTAGCCATATGGATAAAGACAATGAGCCTGATTTATTAAAGCTCTCCAAGACTGATACAAGATACACTTTCGTCAGTGAAGCTGGGTGATCAAGAAAACCTGGAATGGATCTGGTCCAGGATTGAAAACATTTGTTAACAAATAGCAAATGACTTTTAGGAAATCCATTTCAGGGTTGCTGGTTCACCGATAAAAGTGTATTCTCTCCAGTCTTGGAGAGCTTTACTAAATCTGGCCCATTAGATTTAAGTTTCCATGGGGACCTGAGAGTGATGTAAATGTGTTGTGTACTAAGACGCTATTTTATTTGTTGGTGCTATATAGGGAAAGTAAATTTATTATAGCAATATTGTCCACACAATAAATGTAATAATTGGATGTCAAGGTTCCTCCATTTGGTAAAATGAAAACCTGTTCCTGTACAATATACCAAGAATTTTATTTTATATGTGAAATCAGTCCTTTTACCACCTCTTCACACTTTACTAACCAACTGGTTCTAAACAGTTTATCCTTAACACTTAGTCCCCATTTACACATTTAATTAACATACATGTTGGCTTTTTTCACAGCAACAATTCATGAAAATGCATGAATAACTCAATAACATGAAATTAAAAATTCATAGGGAGCCAGATCACTGCATTTGAATGCATTTTTAAAAGGCAAAGGTGTGAATATGGCTTTAATCTGACCCCAACACTTAACCCTAACATAACTCTGAAGGTATGAATACAGCTGTATCCTGACCCCAACACAACCCTATCCTTATGTACACCCTTGTAATTGCTGTTGCCCAAGGCAATTTCTCATGTTTAATGATTGCTCTGCAGACATTTCTACCAAGGAACTGTACTATAGAGAGGGAGGGAGGAAAATGAATGTGAGACACCCCAGTGATTTGTTATCATAGTATAACCAGGGGTGTGGTTGTAAAAAAAGAAGGGGACATGGTATAACAATAGCATATGGTATAGATCGGTAACAACCTTCTCTCTGACATCAGGAGACACCTGTAGATACTCTCAGTTTTCACTTGAGATGATCACTGATAACTTTCTGTGCTCTTTGGTGCCACAGCTTTTGTTACTCCTACCTTTCTGATCTGATAGAAAAATACTCCCCCAGCCGCTCTCCTCGCTTCTCCAATGACCTACTAATGACTTCCTCACTCATAACCTCATCACACGCACGGCTCCAAGACTTTTCTAGAGCTACCCCAACTCTCTGCAGTGGTCTTCCATCCTATTCAGCTTGCTCCTGCCTTCTGTTCAAAAAGAAGGTTGGGCATTCAAAACCCATCTTTTCAAACATGGCTATCTGTCTTCTTCTGTCTCTTAACCTCCTGTGTGGTTCATTTCTGTCTGAATTTATATGTCCAAAAGCAGTACATTGTCTTTCATGAAAATTTATTTTACACTGTAGGCTTGTAATTCTCCAATATTTATTAAATATAATAATAAACTTTAAATTAAAAATTCAAAGATCTTTTAAAACAAGGGTGCTATAATGATTACTTTGTATTGGATTCAATACAGTTTTTTTGTAATTGGTCCAATACAAAATAATTTGAAATTCCGACTAGGCTCCCTCACACGCACCAACGCACGCACTGACGTCACCGGGAACTGCCAGGGAACGTATGCGCACTTGCCGAGACCGACCGATCGTTTAAAACCCTCCCTACTTACCCACCATTTTATATCCCCCCACCTGTTGGATTGTAAACTCTTCAGAGCAGAGTCCTCTCCTCCTGTCATTGTTTGTAGCAGTCTGTCACCTGCAACCCCAATTAAATGTACAGTACTCTGTAATATGTTGGCAGTATTTAGATACTGTCTAAAAAAAAAATCTTTATGAAAGTTAAGCTAAAGTTCCACTTTTAGGTTGTACAATGGCCATTACCCCCTCTGCAATAATGTGTCTAACCAGCATGATCGCTCCAAGTTTTTGGCAAAAAGCTATGCCCACTGTCAGCTTTGGTTGCCAGGAAAACCCTGGAATTCTTGGCTTGCCGTGTGTGTCCTGGGATGAATGAGTTACTTCATCCAGGCAGAGCCAATAAGGATGACCAAAGATCATCTAAAAGAGGAACAAGAAAAGATGGGGTGGTGCCTGTTGCTGGAATGCGGACAGATTGGTTGGCCTATGTTTAGTTTCACTTTAATTATGCATGGGGTGCGGGGTGGGAGGGAGGGCGAGTTAGTTTTGCACAGGGGCCTACTGTTGGCTACATCTGCCACTGGATAGAGCCATCTATTTTCAGCCATCAACCAGGCTGAGGATCCAACTCCTGGACTGATTAGGAGATAACAAATGTATATTAGGATTTGTACATACGTCATATACGTCATATGATTGTTGCCTGAAATGAACGGCCATGTTTTTCAGGGGCAAAGATATGACGTGTACAACGCCCCCTAACGTTGTTCATCAATCCATCATGGTGATCCCTCGACTGACTGAGAACAACCCCTATGCATATCTATGGAGGAGAACACAGCGGGATATTGCTTGCTCATCCTCCCGTCTCCCTTTCTCATTCATTAATCACTGGACACGATCATGAAAGATTGTTTCCCGTTACAATTCAATGACCTCTGTATGGGGCTTAAAACAAGAACAGATCAGCTCCTGCTGTAGTTTCAGTCCCTGCTACAAAATTGCATTCCTCAATCTGGAGCAATGGAGATTAGAGAAATGCTTCCTCCTGGCTGCAGCCGACATGACATCATCTCATCTTATTTGGCTGGAGCTCAATGACTGCTGAAATTTAGAGACAGAAGATTTTGTGGATGTTGATATTATTGCTGCATATAATATCATGCTAATGATTGATTAATGCAAACGAGTGAAGTGAATACAGGGTCCATTGTAATTGCCACCTTTAAAACAACGACCCATCAGATATATAATTACAAATTGCTGTTTGAAATACTATTTATTGCCGCAGCAAGCCAGCAATTTGTATTAAATTGGATATAATTACATATGAATGTGGCATTCTTGTATATGTGTTCCATTTTACCTCTAATTAAAACAGCAGCAAACAGGAAGCAGACAAAGTTAATTCAAACATCTCCCAGAAGATGTAACAAACCTGTAAAATTAATGAGAAAAACTCAGATTCTGAATTGAGGTCAAGTATCAAACTGATTTCATTCAAGGGTTAATCGTCAGGTCAGGAAAACACAATAAAAAATTGATACATCTGGATGGGAAGCAAGAAAAGCTCCAGGCTTTTACTTTTTTATTTTTATTAACAATCATAAATAAAATATAATGTCATTTGGCCACTGAAGAAGGAATGTCATGTACCCAAGTGCTACCTGCTATAATAAACCTTTACTGAGGGACATAGCAACGCAGCTTTGTCAGTGACCTAATTGTGGCTGATCCAGAGCAAGCATGGAGCAAGTGAAGTCACTATGCCTGCCCTGCATACTACTTTGAAATTATTGTATTGAAGCCATTGGACAAGTGGCTAGAATTTTCAAAGAAAGAGGTAAGCAATGATAGACTTCCTATTCTACCCATCCAGGAGATGCAAATGAAGGATTTCTAGAAGCAGACACAGAGACTGACTTGTTTTCTCTGCCTCATCTGGCTTTATGATAACAGAGAGGAGCCATGCTGAGTCTATCCAACAATCCCATCATTATTACCACCTAGGGATTGCAGAGGAATTCCACAGATATTCCAGTTCACTCACTGAGCTGCTTCAGAAAAAGTTGCTTGGAAAAAAAATATATATACACTTTTCTTTATTTAGATAGTTTTATGTATTTGGGGTAGTTTAGTTTATTTCATTAACATTCTTTGTATGTGTTTTTTTTTTTTTTGGTCCACTGTTTGCATTAACTACAGGTTTGCAAGCTACTTTGAACTTATTTAAATTGTGGCTTGCAAGGCCATCGATATGATATGCAGTGTCAGTGTTCCCATACACAATTTATGACAATTTATGATGAAACAAAAAGAATCAGAACTGTATGAATGGAACTTGCCTAATTAATGGACATCATTCATGATCTGACTGGGTCAATATTGTAAATGGCATTGAATTGTGCTCATAATTTTAGCTGATGAGTTTTTTATATTATATTGTACAATAAAGTAACTGTTTTAAAGTCATTCTATCCAATGGGTCAAGTAATAAAAAAGTTATAAGTGCCCCGTCTTGGCTAAAAATGTCTTATTGGATTTTTTTTTTCTTAGATGATACCTAAGCTGGTCTATAGGATTCCTTAAATCACCATGTGCTTTAGGGTTAGTTAAATTTCTTCTTCCTATCTGGGGAGATGATCACAGAATTTCAATGTTTGCTAACAACTTTGTAGAACCAGATTAAATCAGTATTAAAGTATCTTTATGTTTACAGTTCAATCTCTAGTGGCTTCCCCATTCTACAGAAATGCATGGTGAAACAAAAGTAAATATAAAACTTCCATATCTGTGAATTACTATGAAATAATGTTTTTATATGAATCATGAGGAGCCACATGAAAAACTGTGTTTAAACACACCAAGAAACAGTGAAAGCAATGATAGGTAAATGGGATTTTGTGTGCCCAAAAAATACTTTTATAAGTGCAATAAAGCAATCATAGCAGTCGATTATTCAAAATGTATCATGGTTTAGAACAATAAATGTGTTACTTATTATTGTAAACTTAAACATTGCATTTCATTTAATTATTTTTTTCTTCACTGTTTTCCCAGTAATAATTGCCGCTAGCAAATTCTCCAGAAAAGAGCACTAGCTCTAGGACCTAAATACACATCAGATAGGCATGGCTGAATAGTGTGTGTGTGTGTGTGGGGGGGGGGGGGGTACCCTCTTTTTTTCTCCTAGCATAGACAGGACTGCCTGTCTTTGGAAGGTATAAACAGACTACCAATAAGCTTGCAGAAAGTTCTAGGCTTTTGTATAAGAAAGCTCAGTATGGATTGCAAACTAAGTGTCATTATTGGATTTGGGAAACAGAGATTTTTACTTATATTACAAAAACATATTATAAAACATCAGAAAACTCCAGTCAGCAATTTAAAATAATAAAGTTTAAATGATCACTTTGGCTAGGGGAGGTGTGAATCAGAAGAATGATCAGCTTATTGCTTACACCCGCAGGCTTAGTCCTTACCCAGTTCAACAGTGCTGATGGTGTAGCCACCCCCTGCCAACGCCATCACAAACAATGAAGGACCAGTGGTCCTGCATTTTAGAAAGGGTAATTCAGGGCTAACTGGAATAAGGTAAGTGTACCCCTACTTTACACCTCCGTAGGCAAAAAGAACATTTAAACCTTTCTATCCTGATGGGAAGCCACAAAATAATCACATTTAATGGCTGACTTCACTCTGTGACTTGAATGACTATGGTCACCAGCTTGGGCTTTTCTTTTATCAGTGTGTTAACATATAAGACAAACTTCTTGCTTATTTAGCACATAGACCTTGAATGCTATATAGTGAACTATCATGGCTGTGATTTGTATTACTGTACCAAACAAGGGAACAGTTGGTCTCATTCTTTTGCTAATCAGTTTTTTATTTCAATTGCATACAGACATGATTGTGTTCATTAATCTCGAATGCTGTGCATTCGTTACAGTAATTTGTTTTGATGGCAAAGATGTTGCTAAATGTTTTTGCTATTATCAATGAGCTGTGACATATTCTATTTATGTATTTTCTTAAAGAAGCAGTGGACAGAAATGGTGAATAGGATTAAAGAAAAGAGCTTTAATGACATGTATTGTAAGTGGCTATGAAAATTTTTCTGGAGATGATTGCAAATTAAGTGGGAAATGTAGGACAGCAAAAGAAAGGCATCCAATGGCGGTGTATTCAAATTGTATAAATTGTTTGATGTCCAGTAATCTTACATTACCCATTTCTTTAACTCAAATACACTGTAAAAACTGAATTGTATCCACAGCCAATCTGTTTTACTTTATAACCTACCTGTTACCTGCTAATTGTGTCCAAGTGGGGAGATGCATTCTTTTTTGTTTTTGTTTTTTTTGTTATGGGTACCATTGTCCTTAGAAGAGCAAATGATTGGAAATCCAAATGTTACAGTCACCAAAATGGGAATGGAAGAGAAATTGTCTAATAAATACACCTATTCTAATGACAGCTATCTAAGACTAAGACAGGATATCTTTGGAGAGATTTGTTCTAAAAGTACTAAAAGCAGCCTTGTTACCAACATAATGCTGAATAGTGCTCTGATCACCGATCACTTTTGAGAGCGTCAATCTCTTTTGTCAAATCCTCAGGGTACTGGTGGTTCTAACGTCAATGTAGGAAACTTTAGGTAGTAAAAATAAAAATTTAGCTTTTTACTCCATGTTCCTCCTTTTTGAAGCACTGATAGACACAAACAAGAATAGCTTGATCCATTACCCAGTTAGATTCTTTATAATCTATATCCCTACAGTCTACTTGTCACACACGTTACATCTGTGTGATCTGTACAGACAACAAACCCATCTATAGGTAATTATAATCAGCAGAGTAATCGGGGTCTGGAAACTGGGAATCAAGCCAACGGAGCTATGCATGCATTATACGTATCCAAAGTGGAAACAATACACTTAGGAGTAATTACCATTTAATCATTATTCTTATCATTGCCATGGACCTGACATGGTACAGGAAAGCGTAATTGGTAGAAATCTGAAACTGCCATTGCTGACCTAATTTAGGAAAAATAGCTGCCTGTGGATCTGTGGCTTCAGTTCCTTAGGAGTCTATGACGTCAGTTAATTCCATGTCAATAAGGAAGGTCAGATTGATTCCATGACCTGGAGGAGGTACACAGATCAGGAGTTCTGACCTTACTGTGTATTTCCTTCAACTCCTTGAGTCGGTAGCTATTAAAATAATTGGATCAACATGACAGTCAAGTAACTAGAATTTCCAGTAAAAAAGTATTCAGTAGTATCCCCTGTATTGTAAAGGCCTATTTAATTCAGACTATGGAGTGATGACTGCTGCAGATATGAAAAGCAGACTCAGGTGCACATACCTGCAATTATTATTTTTTTCTTATTACACAGTATTTTTATAGTGCCAACATATTACTCATCGCTTTACAAAGCCCCTAGTCATGTTACTGACAGTCCCTCAAAGAAGCTCACGATCTAATGTTAGTACATGGTCCCTATGCACAACATCAGCATTATCATATACTACATGTTTCATCCAATCATCCACAATAATGTGAATCGACCCAAACAAACCTTCTTCTACAAAGGCTTTCCAGAAGATTTTAAAAGATGTCTTTGAGAATTTGTGCCCATTTGTGGAAAAAAAAAACATTTGTGAGGTCAGGTACTATTGTTGCATTACAAAACCTGGCTCACAATCACCCCAAAGACTTTCAGTAGGCTTGAGAAGAGTCAATAGTCAGGGCACGTCACTCAAGTTCCTCCACACCAAATTCATCAAACCATCTGTTTTGGCAAATAATTTTTATTGAGATAATGATCATACAAAAGAAGGCAAAATTCAACATAAATCAATAGTTGTGTAAACACACAAAGTTAAATGTCTTTATGGAGGTGGCTTTGTGCACAGGAGCACAGCCTTGCTGGAACAGTAACAGACCTTCCCCAAACACATGCCTGGAAATGCACAATTCACTAAAATATCTTTGTATGATGTAACAATAAAAGTGTTGATCATTGGAAGCACCCAAGCACAATAGTTTGTTGGTGTCTTCACTAGTGTTGGTGTTTGAATTCAGGTTGTCCTTATATCAGGAAGATATAAAAATGATAGAGAGAGACTTTGGGGGTGGTTTAATAAAGGGATTAGGCTGTTCACTTATAAAGGTCAGTAATCACCTAGCAAGGGATAATTTACTTAGGTTAGGGAATGTTGTGATAGTTCACATTGCAAAGAATAGGCAGCCATGAGAAAGGTAATCCTAAATAAAAAATGATTTTTCCTTGCTTGAAGTCAGTACAGCTTTGTCTCATTTATTAGGCTAGGATACATAATCCATGCAAGGGGTAATACACTTTGCTATGTGAACAGCCTCTATTCCTCTGTAGTAAATTAACCCCTTTAGGTCTACTTTGACACTAATACCTTCCTCTACTTAAAAAAATTCCCAGGCCAGTCTGGCCTCAATAAAACATACCTTTTGCTGGAACACTATTATACTTTATAAACCTTTTGAGTCAAATATTTCCTGTCACTTTACATTGTAGCTGCTGTAACAAATTGATTTATTGGAGAACAGAACATATGCTATTAATATAGTATTGTATAGCGCTATTGAAATTAGGGACATTTTACTTAAGTAAATATCATTACACAATGATGTAGTGTTTGCAATACAAAGAAATACATGAACGTCCAAGTAAACAATTTGTTCTCATCAATCTCATATTCTTTTTTATAATAAAACAATAACATTCACAGGTGGCAAAATAGTTTATCTGGAAATTATTTCCTAAATAAATACATTGTATATTTTGTTCTTTTATATGCAGGTTTGTTTTTACAACAACAAAAATGTAAAAAAAGGGTTCAGTATGATGACATTTCCACTGTATAGGTAAATAATAGGCTTTATGACTTATACGATACCAGTTTGCTTGATCTATAAGTAATTCTTTTATTTTCTCTAATTGGGTTTAGTACATTACAGGTAAACACCAGGCAAATAGCTAAATGTATATTTTAAATTAAGTCATCCCTCTGTTCTCTCCCTTTGTCAGCAATAGAAATGTGAAAGCAAAACACCAGATTGGCTCAGGATTTCCCTTCCATCTCTAAGCTATGTATATGTCAGATAATTGTCGGCCGAGATGAATGGTCATCTGACTTGTGTACAACTGTCCCCCAACGTCATTCATCAATCCACGATGGATTGATAAACGACCGACCGGCAATGACCACTGTTCACTCCTAGAGAGCATGGTGGGGTGCTGGTCACTTATCTTGTCACTGGAAATGATCACGAAAGATCATCTCCGGCAAAAATTATCTAATATCCATTAAACATCAGTACAGGGCTAAGGTCTGTGTGCTAGTACGGGGGATTTCAAGAGGCTAAAATCAAGTCAAAATCTGCTATTGAAAAATGACATTTAAAAAAGTTTAATTATATTTAACCTAAAACTTTAACTTTCTTACCAAAGACACAGTAGGAAGTGAAATCCATCTTAAATAGGCAAAATCCCTTCTAAGACTGCTGTCACCTGAATAAGTAGATTAAAAGATTTCCATTTTATTCGTGTTTAACAACAGATAATGTTCGATTCTACAACAATCCTATTACGCAATGACCAAACAGTCATATATAGCATACATACATAAACCACCATAAAAACACCATTAGAAGAATAATACTAGTTTAAACATCGGTCACACCAGTAGATGGTGATGTGTCTTCATGTATAATGTGTAACAAACTCTTGCTGTTTGTGTAGTTTGTTACACATTTTACATGAGGGCCAAGTGCCATCTACTGGTGACCAACAACCCTGTACACCAGATCATTTATGAGCAATTTAATATTTATAACTAACTCAAAAGTACAAAATTCTTCACTCTGTAAAAAAGGGGGAAAGGCCTATAGACTGGGTTCGTGTGATTTTTTATATCCCTCACTTGTGAAAAAAAAGTTTTAAAAAATAACATACCATGGATATATTTATTCACAGTAATTATACTGGTATTTCTATTGATTATCATTTTGAATCTTAGCAGTGATGACCACATTTTGTGTGCTAGGTTCATGTTTGAGTCAAAAGCATGTTTGGCGTATTCTCAGGTAAAATTAAGTAACTTGGTTTGTATTTGGATCAGTTTATATTTGAGTATAAACAATACAGGACTCCATTCTATTGTGACTACACTTTAAGGGAGTCAAATTCTTTTACTTTTTTTTCAAGGTAAGTAAGGATGTTATTATTAGTCAAATTTATTTGTAATAGTATGAATAAAGGTGCAGAACTAATTTAAATAAGACACACAAAAATGCTGAATAAAAAAAAACAGCTTCATAGGATTAATATAACATTTAAAGCATATTCAACCTTGATGGAGAGCATTTACTTGTCCTTTTGGAAGAGATTGATTGTGTTTTGAGATGGGTGTATAGGGCAGTTTATGTTGTACATACTGAATTGCTTCAATGTGCTTCAAGCTCCTTTAATATGTGGCAATGCCATTAGTTATGCAATTTAAGAATCAGGTTTACAAATATCCTTTAGATAGAACTCATGAGCATGTAAGCCTGAACGCAAAATAAGCTTTACTAAACATATCATTAGATGATCTTTCATGCTGCCAAAGCAAATTTATAGCACAAATGTTCTCAGCAGCGAAATGGTACAAAGCTTTCAGCTGGCTTAACAGCTCAATTCCATTTTCTGAGTTTGGACGGTTCAACGTGTTGTGGCTACATTAAAATTGAACAGCCGTGATAAGTGGATCAGCGCACACAAGCCAAGATCCAAACTGGACTAGGCGAATTAGTACTGAGTGAATGTTTCATCAAACAAATAATTTATCCCACCACTGAATTGCCAAAGGCGTCTTTCTGTCCCCATATTACATCATTTTCAGGCTTGTGATCTTTCTAGGATCAAATGCTTATTGCATATTTTCTAAATGACCACTTATGCATTTTCCCCAATATATTTTTCATTGAAATCAATAAAAACTCATAATGACATGCATTACTATGCATTGTTACATGTTTTCATTTAAGCCTTGAATGTCAATATACTTCTCGTGCATTGATATATGCCGTGTTTCGTTGCATTTCTATTGACTTGAAAAACAAAATGCATCAAGGACAAAGATGAGAATTCAGTAAATTAGGCATATATCTACACATCATGAGTGCCTGGGACTTCTGGGAGATCCAGTTCATGCCTGTATGCCAGAAATATAAAAAGATGTTGTTGTACTACAAAGTTTATCCTAGACTATTATCACTCATTATTATAACTTTGTCCACTAGAAGATTGTTTTCTTCCATTCATGTTTTAGTAAATTTCATTACAGAGAAGGTAAATTTCCCCCAGATAAGATACAAACAGCCCTACAAACCTGACATTACCCTTCCCTACTTTATCCATGTGACTTTGGAAACATTTTAATTTCAGGATCATTTCCTTTTTTAACCAAATTTTATCACATTTTATTATACCTTATTTTGCTTACTTTATCTAGGCACTTTTAGGTATTTGTTGCTAAATTTATTAAGACAATAAAAGCCCTTCATATGTCAGAATATGTAGTATAATCTTTTTTTTCTCTCTCTGTGGTCTTTACATTAGAACATGAGTTTAGCAAATAAAAAAGTCTCACCTACATGTTAGTGCATTGTGAATATTATATGTGATTAATATTGTGAATTTAAATGTGAATCATTTGCCAAGATTTCCACGTATTACATTTTTCCCTGCATGCAAGATACTAATTTCGATAAATAAACTGACTTGGTTTTAACCTTAGTTCATCTTGGGAAGAGTGGTTCTTGGGATGCCCAGAGTGGCTAGAAGCCTGCCAGCCATCTAACAGCCCCAACCATCTTGTATGTTTAAAATGAATAAACATCAACATGGTGTCTTCCCTGTACAGCTTAAACAAATTGAGCACAATCAGTATCATTACTCAGGTAATACAATTTGTTTACATTTTGGGTTTGTGCCGATGACTACAGTTTGAGATTTATTAGTAAACGAGGTTATAAATAATAGAAATCAAAGTTTCCGGAGGTGGCCATCTACAACTCTTTCTGTTGGCAGGTAGCTCATATCATTTTTGTGGATTTTGAACCAGACTGAAATATCTCCTAAATCTTCTATTTTTTTGTATTTCAAGATTCAGTTGTGAGGAATAGAAAGAAGACTGCGAGTCACATTTTCCGCAAGTTCTTTTTGTTTGTTCCACAGCAATGATATCTCTATCACTCTGATCTGTAAGAAATGCTTTTGTTTAAAACTAAGATGCTTATGAAACAATATCATTGTTCACTTAATGGGAAATGTGAGAACATGTGAATAAGAAAGGGAATTCTCTGTGGAAATATTTCAGGTATGAGAAGAAAGAAAAATAGCGGAATAATAAGCAAATTCTTTTTTATGTCTTATTCTTGAAATGTAGCTAGAACCAAAACAAATCTTTTCAGATTTTGTTCCTGTCTGCCATCCCTAGCTGTTTGTTCTGGTGACTATTGCCAATAGGAAATTAGGTGGTGTAGGAAATCCAAAATGTTACTATTGTCACCTGAAAAGGTCATAAGAAACTCCTCCAACCAGGACACTTGTCTCAAGAAGTAGCTGTCCTTTGGACAGTTTCCTCTCCCTTCTTTCAATCTCATTTTTTTAATTTTTTAGGGAAACACTTGATGACAATGTTTTGTTTTGAGAGCAATTTCACCCAGCAATTTTACATTAAGACAAATAACTTAATGTAAAATTGCCATAATTTAACTTATCTAAACTATAGAACAATTTTTTTGAATATGTCAATGGATCATGCAGACATCATTGATAACTGGCCTTTTAATGATGGAAGAGTTTATGATGTAGGCTTTGAAAAATGTTGCTATCTGGAAAGGTGTGTAATATTTAGGATATTATTTTGAAATTAGGATTTGCTGAAATAACCAAATTAAACAATTTAAAGCTTTTATCTCTCCTGCTTGTACAACAGTTTTGTAAATTATTCAGTCCATGCAACCAACCACATATACCCCCAAAGTAAATCTTGCTTAACAGGACTTTGTCATGGTAACTAGGTGGCAGTTAATTCAATAAATGTAGATGAAAAAAGCCACATAAAAGCCCTTACATCTTCATATTGTGGTAACATGCAAAATTAAACCTAATGCATGGTAATACACAAGGGCTAGTTGTGGCATCCCAGCATAAATTTGCTCCCAGGACTTGCATGTCCAAGGGATGGTGTCTGTGGAACATGAGTTGGCAAAAGACCAGGAGACCACAAGTTCCCATGAGGCCAAGGGATCATTAACAACCGCAAAGACAAGCCAAAGTCAGGGCCCTGGTCAGGGATAGAGAGCATTCTAGGTCAATGTCAGAGTCAAAGATCATACATGAAGAGCAATACGGTAGCTAGGTGAGATGTCCAGTGGGGTCGAGCACATGCGTGGTCAGGGTCAAGCAGGGAGTCAGTCCAGGTGACAGATAAGAGAGGTTAGGCATACACTGTAAAAATTTTACCTTAACAGCCAAACTCTAATGGTATAATGGACAAGGTCCAGATGGATAAAGCTTTATTTGACCACCAGACAGGAAACGGGAGAAGAATGAATGTAGTACATTTGAAATGGAACTGTAATTTCACTCTACTAGCTTGTGTGCACCCTTTTAACCTCCCTGGTGGTATTCCTGAGTGTGGCTTGAGGTGAATTTTTCATACCAAAAGCGGTAACCCGGAGCCACACTCCGAGTGGGATTGCAAGGGAGTTTAAAAGTCCTACCTGCTTTCCATGTTCCAGTGGCGTCCTCCAGCAGTGCTCGCAGTGTCCATCAGCGATGCCCGGTATCTTCTTCCCCTGGCGATACCAGTCGGGCATCTGTGTAACCTGGCAATGCCTGGCCGGCATATGCGCTCCAGGCGTGTGAACGTTTGGGACGGGAGGCCAGGGGAAGCAGATGCAAGCCAGGATAAGAGCAAGGGTGGGAATGTTGGGGTGGAAGGCAGGACTATGCGGGAAATTTAAAATACTAAGTATTTTTAAATGTACTGCTTTTACATTTAAAAATACTTAGTATTCATACCACCAGGGAGGTTACAGGGCTGGTGAATGTGCATACATGTACCCACACTGCTGGACCCAGGAGTCAGCAGAGGAGCCATGGCCAGCCAAATGGCCATGTGGTTGGACAGCACAATTGTGATGTCAATCAATTTTAATGAGCCTCCAATGCACATCCAGATGTTCCAACAACTTAATTTGTATTGTTAACAATCCATGCATTGTGTAGTGCTGTAAAAAATGATGCACCTTCTAAGGGACATTGTGGTGCTTGTTCATTTTGGGTTAATGAGTGTGCCTTCTTTTGATCTCTTTCATGAGCAACTAGAAAAATCTAAAATGAAAATTGTAAAAACTGAAGAGGGATCTTAGTAAATCCTGTATTTTTATTAACTCAGGTTAGCTGATGAAGTATATCACTTGAACTTCAAACTTTATGTGTACCTAGCTACAGAAGTCCCCATAAAGAGGATGTTTTTATAGAATTATTGTGTGCCTGTTTAATTGTGCCATGTCCTCTGCTGTTCTATTTCTAAAACATATTTTCTTTATAAAAACATACAAAAAAATAAAATTCGTCCCAAGCACTCCCAAAAGTAGATCTGAGCCCTGTGTGGAATGTGTTCGTGTTCAGAATACACCACCTAGCTTTTGACTCCATGGGAAGCTTTCACTATTGATTCATTTATGAGCTCTATCTTGTTTTTTACTCCTTAGGAGGTTTCCATAATTGAATTCACTTGTGAGCTCTTAGTAATTTCCAACATTCTCCACCCCATTGGGAACAGCGAGCTTCTTTTTAGAATGTTGGATGAAAATCTTCTCCTGAGGAATTATTTCTGCTTTGAGACTGTCTTCAGTCTCTGGGATCTGAGCAATCTCATTAAGCCCCTTGACATGCGTTCCATGGGGGTAATGTTCAGTTTTCTATAGGTAAAAGTTGTTTGCAGATAATTTCCCTTTTTTTGTAAGCCACATCGGTGTTATTAGAGCCTGATTTCAGCTTTGTGAGTATCTTATTAATTCTACAAATAATAGTACAGTGTCCAGGGTAATATATAAAAAATATATGTTCATATAAGTATTTTATTATTGTTAATGTATCCAAGGGTTTAAAGTGTTTAGAAACATTTTGTTCTGCAAAGAATGAGGAATAGAACACTCTTAATATTTGTACTAAATATTCCTGTTCTAGGGACAACAGAACAACCGAAAGTAAGAAGAAATCCCATAACACAATTCTCATCAAAACTGGTGTCCCCAGCAGAAGATTTCACCACTCCCCTTACTGGTGACAGCTATAAAATATTTGATTTCCCATTACTTTCCATCCAAGTTACAATTGTCACCAAACAAATAAGTGAAACTTCCCAGCGGGCTGGCAGACAGCAATAAATACCCGAAAGGTTCAATGATAAAAAATATAAACTTTTGGCTATTTTACTTCTCTGTCCATTTTTATTACATATTTGTTTACCTATGTATGTTTTTCTGAGTATGTCCATGTTTGCAAATAAGTAGACACAGGCTTAGTTATGGTAAAAAAAAAACTAAAATAACTGAGATGAAGTTCCTAGACCTCACCATGGTCAAAATTACTGAAAACACTTGGGGCTCAATAAATTGAGGCACATTTGAATAGCAGTGATGCTTTGGTTGCCATACAATTATTACCCTAGAGTGACCATTAGAAACTTTAGAAACCGATTCCCATATTTGAAAGTGCCATATGCATTCCATTGGTTTTAATTGCAGCTTCAATCAACATTTTTATAAATATTGCAGGTGCCGATGTGGTGATCTGGCTGTTCAAAACAAAACACCACTGCTCCCCATTCTAGCCTATGGTTTTCACCACAATAAAAGATAGCTATCAAGCCACTTACCTCTTTATAAATGCAGTCGTAGCAAAACCTCCATCAAACAGTAATGATGTTCAGTTTATTCATTAACTGATGATCAGAGAGAATCATATAAGCTAATGAACACTTTATAAATGTGGTGGTTTTTAATAGTTTCATTATTTCTGCTGAATTAACAGAACTTTCCAAAAACAGGACTTTTTATGTTGATTGCCAGATTTATAAATGTGCCCCTTTAATATTAGCTTAATACTTAAAGCCTGAAACATGAGCTATAGGAACTTGCCCGCGAGCCACACCACAGCCATAAATATTCCGAGTAGAGATACAAGGCTAGGTCTACGGACAGTATATATATCTATCAGGATGTTTGGGGTAGAAGGATAACAAAGGTCAACCAAGATGAAAATCGCACATACAATAAGGTCTATATATTTTTGGACATAGACAACTTTTTTCTAATTTTGGTTCTCTACATTACCACAATTAATTTTAAATGAAACAACTCAGATGCAGTTGAACTGCAGACTTTCAGCTTTAATTCAGTGGGTTCTGAAATGAAGTGATTGTGTAAAAAAAGGCTTTAGTTCAAATTTTTATGCAATCTTTTTGTTCAACCCACTGAATTAAAGCTGAAAGCCTGCAGTTTAACTGCATCTGAGTTGTTTCATTTAAAATTATTATGGTAATGTACAGAACCAAAATTAGAAAAAAGTTGTCTCTGTCCAAATATTTATGGACCTAACTGTATACTCCATGTAGCTTGTATGACTGAATGGAATATCAAACTAGGGAGGGCTTCAGTGTTCCAATGCACAGTTGTTAGCCACTCTGATATCCCAAAGGCAACTTCCAGTAGGACTTCAAAGTGGATAAGGGATGTAAAACTAGTGTTTTGAACTATATTTTGAGCCCACCTTCTGTCAATCAGACATTGGAAAACACTTATAAGATTTATGGGTCCATGTCTTTACCTAGATATGACAGCATGATGGCTCAGAGATTAGCACTTGGCCCTTGTAGTGCTGGGTGCCTGGTTTGAATCTCGGCCAGAACACTATCTGCATGGAGTTTGCAATTAATTGGCTTCCCTCTAAAATTGACCTTGCATTAAAGACATATGACTATGGACGGGACATTAGATTGTGAGCCCCTTTGAGGGACAGCTAGTGACATAACTATGGACTTTGTACAATGTTGTGTAATATGTTGGTGCTATATAAATGTTGTGTAATAGTAATATGGAACAACTCTGCAATTATTTACACCAGTCCAGAGTACAGCAAGGAAGTCCTCCAGGATGTTTAACTGAGGCCAGAATATTAGGGCAGTGTAAGTCTTTTTATAAACATTACTCCCGCTCCACCAACAAGTGATTAACAGGGGTTTACATTAAACAGATTATAGAAAACCTAAATTATAATTACTGTGACAAAAATAACAAAATGTAAGTAGCTACAGTTAAGGGATAACACAATCTGATTTTTTATCGAAATGATTCTAAATCTTAGCTTGCATAAATGCAGACCTGTGTGTTTAGAAGTTCAAACCATGGCCACTTTCTGAGTCCAGTGCAGATTTTACCCTCAATAGCACAGGATCATGTGATGAGAGGTTTTGGTCCTTTGGAAAAACAACTGGTGAACAATAGTTAACTATGGTTGTACAGGATTTTATAAAATGATAACTGATTGATCCTACAGCTTTGGTATGAGATAGTTCACTTCTCTTTATATAGTGCTTTGAATAAGAATACCTTTAGTATTCTAATACATCGCCTGAGACTAAAGCAAAAGAAATACATAAGTGTTAGAGATCTCTCGTTCTCTGCCTTGCTTTATAACACCATTAACAATGTGATTACTATCTAATACAGAAAATTACTTTGAAAAAATATGTAGTGATTATAGCTGTCTGTGAATGGTTGCATGGTAATAGGTTGTAAAAGTAAAATATATCAATGTTCTCTGCTTAGGACGTGTTAATTGCAGCAGCAGGCAGACCATGATTCATGTTGTAAGGCATTTGAACAATGACAGGTAGAACAGTGCTTGTAGCAAGGCTACAGCCATTTATCTTCCCATATTTGTAAGTCAGTGTAAAAATCTCCTTATAAAAGAGCCCAGCAGTGATGCTACCACTTCCACCATAAGTGGGCATTTGAGGGAACATCAAACCAAGTGCAAAGACTCTGAATACAATGCATACATTTTATAAATATATATATATATATATATATATATATATATATATAATATTATTTTTTAATATTTATTTATCAAGGTGTTTTATTTACATATTTCCTTTCCTTTTCTTCTACGTCCATATATCCTATTTATGTAAAAAATAAAAAGCCAATGGATTTTCTGCAAAGTCTGTAAAGCAAGAAACCACATTTTCCCCTTTTTTGCTTTTGTAATAAAGTATAACATACATAACCTCATCTTATTAAGCAGATAAAAAGTCCAGTTAATTATAAACTTAAAAAACAGCTTTTTGTTGTAATATTCACTGTCAACCAGGAGATGGTCCCTGCAATACATCTTTCTGCCACTAGATGTCTTACAAATATGGCAGCCACCATCATTCAATTGAATTCCTCTTGGTTTAGTCAGTCATAGACCTGCCACCATCCCATGAACTGAAAAGGGACAAAGTGATGAGCTCCTCTCTGTTATCCTAGTTTCCCATCATCTCAGCATGCTCCTTGTCATCACATACATTAATCAAATTCTTGTGCTGTTTTGTTGTTTTTCCCCATTCTGTGCTCTGTTATACAGCACCTGCAAGAAGCTAAAATCAAGTCAAATGTATGTAGGTAAACCTCCTACAGTTCTACATTAAATGTTGTACATACTGTACAGTTTACCTGTAAACCAGGATTTTTTTTCTCAAAAGATTTTTTTCCTCAATTAAAATAGAATCTCGACTAATACTTGGATCACACCAGTAAATGGCACCCTGTCCCTATAAAAAGGGGTAACAAACTTTTGCCCTCAGAGACAAGAGTTACACACTTTACGAGGGCACAGCATCATCTAGTGGTGATTAACAATAATGCACAAAAGATCAGTTACCAATTACATTGAAATATTGGATGGTTGGATGGTGCATTTCGGTCAGGTATTAGCCTGGGTTATTTATAGCTCTTAAGGAAATATGATACATTGGTTACAACAGCCAGAAAGAAATTGGATGTTAGCTATCTTTCTTTCTATTTTCCTAAATAACTGAAGCTGCCCTTTCACTTGCAGAGTTTGATTGACTCAGTTTCAAGTCAGTGCACTTTGCATGACATTTGCATAAAAAGAACATTTTTGGCCATCTCACTGGCCACCTCTACTAAGGGGCAGGGACTTGTACTCAGAAAAAATGATGTGGCTTTCAGTATTTGGTGCATATCAGTATAAGCATTTTGCTTGCTACAGATTGACCATTGCTTTCAGTAGCTAAACCCCATCCATCCCTCTAATATCAATGTCCATGTTTAAAAACTGAACTAGAATAACTGATATCATTATAATTTATTATGAGTCCCATAAAACAACAAAATCAATAGGGTTATATACCCATAACAATGGTGAATAGAAACAGGACATGTTCACACGTGTGCATGCTAGATAAAAACAGGGTCATATATTCTTTAAAGTGAAATTATAGTTTCACACTAAAATAGTAGTTCCTTTTTAAGAGCCTTACTATAAAAAGGTGAATGTAGAGAGAACACAACGCTGGAGGAAATGATCCTAATGTAGGGTAAATACTTTCAGGTTATCCTTTCAGTGAATGTTTGGTTTATGTGTTACTCCCCCAGTAGCACCCCTCCAATTCCCATCACTCACTTTAAAGTATTAAACTAGATGGAAGACCTTTATGACAGAAATTCAATATGCCAGTATTTCTCCAGCTCGTACACAGAAATAGAAAATCAATAAATGTTAATATAACTCATAAAAATCCATCCCCTTCCATCATGAATCACATCCACATTTTGTATGTTTCTCACGTGAAACAGATTAATAGGCCACATCTGTCATAACATCAATAGCTATACGGGAAGGGAAATTTGTGAGGGACAGTTTTGTCACTTAAGCTGTTTTACCCTCTAAAAAAAACAACTGGAAAGCTAGAAGGCTGTCATAAAATATATCAGAAGCCTTTAATAGTATTAGTAATAGAACCCGAGTCCATCTGATTGATGGTAAGTTCTTAAGTGAGAAAAAGTTTATAATAAAATTTGTAACCTTAACAAATGATGCCTTCAGCAAGTAGAAAAATGTACAGAGGTCAAAATTATAATGATGTCATAAAATATATTAGAATAGTCCATTCAGCTAATAGTTTAGTTGTAGATGGAGCTTATTAAATTGAATAAATCCTTGATTTCTATGTAATATTCCACCAATGAGATTTTCTTGTTATAATTCTAGTCCCTAGCAAGTGACAATCCTTTCTGATCATTTCCAATGATACTAGAATGAACACTTTACACACAGTGTTGTTCTGTTCCATGAAGAGGGGAGGATTAGGATATGCTAGTAGCATCCTGCTGTGCTCTTCTCCATAAAAAAGCACAGTGGTAATTCCCAATCCACTGTTCACATAAATTGTGTAACAAACTTGTGCATCAGAGACATGAGTTTGTTAAACACTTTGCATGGGTACACAGCACCATTTTCTGGTGTCCAACAACAATAAGCAAATAGATCATTTAAATTAGATCTATCATCAAAATTTGAACATCATATAAAGGGTGTCCAACCTTTTTATATAATAAAAAGTGGGGGTTTTCATATATACTTTTTTTGTAAAAAAATTCCATTGTTTTTACATTTACGAGCCTGTGCAGTGTAAGATCAGTTGACGTGAGCGGAAGTCGGAGGAAGGAAGAAGCTGGCCACACTTGCTGTCCCATTCATCCTGGAAAAAAGAAAGAAGGCATGGAACCTACCAAAATCATATTGCAGAGAGACTGAAAGTAAAGTAAAAAGTAAAGGTAAATGTTGTGTTTTTTTGTTTTTTTTGTGTGTGATTTTGATTTATACTCAAATTAAAGCGTTTTCCTGTATTTTCGGTTAAAAGTACCTTGGTTTATAATCAAATCAATTTGAGTATATATATATATATATATATATATAAAATCTGTTGTTAAATAGATTTTACCAATGGTTTTACAAGAACATTGGTGATCAATGTTGAGAGACACATGCTGGATTTTCTCCTGATATGAGTTTGACCATTTGTTTCAGGTAATAATAATTGTAAGTGTAGTGTATGAAAGAGCTTTCCCTACAGTTATACAAAAGGTCAAGGCATATATCACATTTTCTATGCATGAACATATTACTGGAAATACTATCTGAAATTGTTGCACAGCACTTTCAATTATTAAGCAGCAAACTTCATTGCAGTCCATTCTTCAAATATCTGGCAAGTTCTCAGCCCATGTTTATGCAAAGGCTTCTCAGTCTCATCGGGTTGTCATGTTCATGAGACAAACTACATCCCAACATTGCTTTGTCTGTAATAAATTAGACTATTGCAGATGTTTGATGCCGTCTGCCACTTATGTGTTTTACTTCATATGGAATACTAATTTATTCATGCAGTATTACAAGTATGGTATGATCTATTGGATGAGCATAACAAACACAGCAAATAATACAGATAGATGTGAGCAAAGTTTTCAAAATCTGTTGGCAGCTTGCCCAATGTATACCCAATAAATTCAAAAATAATTAAAGTTGAAAAGAGAAAAAAAATGTCAATGAAGATTGAGATGTCTGCTTTATATGTACATCTTTTACTCTTAAATAGCTTTAGAACTCCAGTCTGTAAATAAACATTCTTCACTTGATGTTGTGTGCTAAGGGAATGGTAAACTGTTCTGTTAGGGAACTAGTAGCCCTCAGCAGCACTGTCACTGACACCACTGGGCTAACAATGGTTCCCTCTGACTGTTATGGCAACAAATCATAATTATTTTTTGAGTTTGTTTTAAAAGAAAAAACAGAGAAAGTCCCACTGACAGCTGCAGCCAACAGAGTTAACATATTATTATTATTATTATTATTATTAATAATATTAAAAATAAAAATAATAATATTAATAATAAACAGTATTTATATAGCACCAACACATTACACATCCCTGTACATTAAATAGGGGTTGTAAATGATAGACAGATACAGACAGTGACACAGGAAGCAGAGAGGACCCTCCCCCAAAGAGCTATAATGCACAATAAAAGATGTATATGTCCTTACAAGCAATGAAAAAAATATTGTCCTTCCAGAAATTGTATTCCTGATTCCCTCTGTAAAGCTGAGGGGTACAGTTAGTTTTTTTGCGAGTTTGCTTACTAGGTTTATGCCTTTTAAATCATGACAATGATTACATTGACAGAGCTTTTTCTCCTATTGATTCCATGATTGCTGTGTATACATTTATTTCATCCATATTTCTATGTATGATATACTCAATGATCCGCTCATTTGGGCTCTTCTGGTATCATCCTCATTGTCTGTAACACTTGTGTGTATATTCATACTTTTTCTGTACAAATTACAAGGTTAGCTTTTGAACTGGGCTATATCAGTATATTCCACATTGTTGTTTTTATCTTTGATTTTACTTGACTTGTCTTTTGTACAGTGGTACTATATTATGACACCATATTGATCATTATTATTATTAATAATAATATTATTAATAATAATAATAATAATAAAAACCATGATAGTTTTCAATGATCTTGTGGATCATCTGATTTAATTTAAGGCCTTCTGCCTTATAACATGCCAGGTCAGAGTTTGCAGGATTTTACTTGGTAATGCCTGTATACAGATATTATGCATTCCCCTTAAATCAGAGAAAATCAGCAATGTGAACAAAAAATGCACACAGTTTTAGGACCATTGTTTGAACAATAAATTGGATGGTTATTACAGTTTCTAATCAATGAACAGATCTAAGGTCGGAAGGGTTAATAGGTCAGGCAGGGAACAAATATTGGATGTCATGGAAAGTTTAGTAGGCAAACATTAAACAGTGTTTGGTAAAAAGGAAAAGGTGAGATGAGGACATGATTCATAATAAGTGATGAACAATTCTAAATTTGATTCAGATTACTGATTTGAAAGAGAAAAGGGCTACATATATAAAGTCGGAATTCATCCTTCACTTTTTAAAAGTAAATCTGGGGTATTTTCCTACCATCAGAATCCATTTCACAGAGTGCTGCTTGATATTTATTCCACTAGTTACCTCGTGACATGGATGACTGGAAACACTTGTGGACAATGCAGGGTGCCATTTAATTATCATCACAATATTTGTATTCTGATTCCAAAAGAGAAGATGAGAGAATCCAGCTTCAAAATGGCCTAATTTTACTAGATTCACTGGAGTCCTTGTAATTGCTGGATAATAGCTAAATTATGTTAAGTTATAGGAAAAGCTTTGTAGGCTGAGACAGCCCTTGACCTATTTTGAGTCTTGGAATCCAACAGCAAGATTTCCCTATCCTGATTCCTGATGCCAATCACCAGGGAGTTGTAGGTTTTCCTGCCTACCAAATTGTGTTTCAGCTCCTGGTTCATTCTTTATAGAAAAATAAATAATTAAAGAACAGCCACAATAAGTGTGAAAAATATCTGACACTGGGAGTTCAGTGTCAGATCTTACAGCTAAAAGTACTGGGGAACATCATAAACTGTCAAGTTTGCATTCTCAATAAGTTTTGGGTGGGCTAATGATGTGCTCCAGACAAGTAAAAAATCCATCAATGAGTGCAGTATCACGCTTGGGGTGACAGGGCCACTAGGAGGCACTAGGGCTTGCACAAAAATGGTGTGAGCCCTGAGAAGGGCCAAGGCACAGAGTCTAAGCAGTAACCAGGTCTTCTCCCTTAATGGTGAGGATTTTGCGCCACTGGTTACTGCCAGGTTGCAGTCCTTGGGCACGCCAGGGTGGGCAGGAAGACACATGGTACCAAATCACTAAGCGGAATAATTGTCAAGGAAGGCTGGAGTGAAGGTGGCCAGCAAGCAAGAGAGGTCAGGTCACAAGCGAGGGGTCAAATAACAGGGATCTAGGAAATAGACACCAGTGAAACAGGCGCCACTAAGTACACAGGAAATAAACAGGAGACAATGGAAGCAAAAGGAGGCCCAGGTGACTCAAAAACAACCACAGACTGAGTGGAACCCTGAAACAGCACAACCGAATAGGCTGGAAACATCAGACTTGGCAACAAACAATGGGTTAACACAAGAGCTGGACAGGGTAAGCACTGAATTAGCCAACAGGTAAACAGAAAATGCTCAGCAGAGCTAGGGGTCTCGGCACTAGTAAAGACATGTTACATGAAAACTGTGAGTGCTGTATCTGAGCTAGCTAAATAGTCAGGGATGATTAAGAAACTTTTTCCTGATTGGCTGGCGGGATGGGCGAAACTGATAAAACTTGGAGTAGCAGGCACGTCCAGGGTCATAACTGCCCGCATGGCAGGAGAGAGGCGCTTGTGCTTTAGTGAGGAAGAGGTAGGTGTGACATGCAGTTGTTGATTAGTTTAAAATAATTACCTCTCAGTTTATAATGCAGCTAATTACTTGATATTAGCTACTTGTAGCCCCCTGTACAACAACAAACTGGGGCAGGGGTATCACTACAAGCAGCCCAGAATCTGTTGCATACATTTGTAGTGATATGAGTGGTGAAAACAGCAAAGTGGTAGACAACTGCTGCTCGTTTAACTGTCCAGTCACAGCAGGTAAGCATTTAAGCTGTCACAGCCTAATTGCTTACTGCCAAGGCTGCCAAGGAAAGTCAGGTCATCATCCTTGCTGTTTTACCTTGCAGGATGGGCAGGACTACAATTCTATTGGCAGATAAAATATTCCAATATATGTATATAAACTGTGTACTTAGCTGTTTTCCTGGAGTTCACCTTCTTTTAATTTTTTTATACACTAAATACCAACAGGATTAAAAGAGAACTAAAATAAGGTAAAAACAGGGCAAAATGAATTTGCCAAATATATAGAAAGGCTTACTAATAAGGGATGTGTGGTAAATAATTGATCAGATGTCCTGGCGTGTGGGATTTAAAGGATAAGTTTAAACATATTCTGCAGCTCCAATTTTTCTGTTGGCATTCACATAGGCTTAATTAAACATCACGCTTAAAATTTGGCTTCAGGAATCGCTAAAAGGTTTATTTAATTAGATAGAGCAGATATAGTGCAAAATGATCTCCACCCAGAAGTGTGCTTTGCACATAGCACACCTTATTAAATTACAACTTTTTTTAAATAAACCCGATTATTTAAAGATTCACTGCTGTGGAATTAATTCACAGTTCTAAACATTTAGGTTATGCAGCATTAACCAGCAATTTAACCAGCAGCAGAAAATTAAATTAAGGTGATTGAAAAATAATAGGAGCTCTGACTTTTCTAGTACATCCATGATTAAAATTGACATCTGTGATATCTAAATCGTTATTATTACAGCATTAACTTTACAGTGTTTGCAAATAGTAATAGAGACCTGTTCAATGAACAAAACAATGATACTTCAATCATACCCATGTATATTGAAGAAACTCATACCAGGATTAGATATGTATTTAATTGAGAAGTAAATCAAAGGCACTAATAACATAAATTGCTTGCTTAATGGGCAGGTATAAGTAATTACTCTGCCTGGAGGCAAGTTGAAAGGCCAGCTACCCCTTAAGTATATTAGGAGAAGACTAATCAGTAAAAATTACATGAATCAATAGGGCAAAGGTCAGCATTACCAAATAACATTAATTTATGGGTAAACAAAAATGCTAAGAATAAAACATTCTGATCTGATTGTAATATAGGCCTTTAGTGTTTGGCTACCAGTGGCATTATGGTTGTGTGACACTATCAGAAGTTATGCAGAGTCTATTGGTTTCATTAAGACAGACCGTATAAGTGCAATAGGAGGATCAGAAGAAAATTGAGCAAATGTGGTTGTTTGGTTGTTTATATACAACAGGAATTACCATTACATATTTTGCCTATTATGCCCAAAAGGTTTTAAATCAATAGTAGATTTTGTAGAAATGTGTGTAAAATATATATATCATTAGGGTGTAGCATTACTTTTTGCAAGCCCCTTGCCCCCATTCCATTTTTATATTTGCCTGTGATCCATAGGCTCTGTACCCCTCTGGTAACACTATACCATACACCAGGGGTCAGCAAACTTTCATGGCCAATAGGCCATTTCCGGGGTGGGTGGGAGCACACTAGGCCAGACTCTGAGTCTGGCCCACCACCAGGGAACGCCCCTGTAGTGAAGTCCCTCTCCTCCGTATGCAGTGCGGAGGAGAGGGACCAAAACCAAGATATATAACTAAAATGATTAGGGATTCCCTGTATGGCAATGATAGCCAGGTAGATATACATTACAGAGAGTAAGGAATGTAAAAACACAGATTTTAGTGATTGGGAAGGGGTTAGGGGTTGACAATAAATAACAGGTATCTTGGTTCTTAATATTTTCAGGTGTGTGGTCCAGCTCCAGAATATTTTCTTCCCACCTGCACGATTGTATTTTGAGTTTTTATATATTTTTGGAAGTTGTGCTGTTCCAGTTAACAGCCTTGTAAACCTTATAAATACCATTACTACATGGATTGTGTCATTGTTTCATAGCATGGCACCCAGCAGGATCTGGAACAACTTGATCCGTGTCTTAATGAAAATCACTTTAACTTGAAGTTTACATTACAAACACAGCGGCACTCTATTAGGTTTATGGCACTGATGTTAACACCTACAATAAATAGGGAAATGAGCTCTTCTATTTCTTTTAAAATAGAGACATTGGGCTTGATTTAGTAAAGGAATATGTGCTGTTCACTTTGCAAGGTGAATTATATTCTTGCAAGTAATGCTTGTCTTAGCCTAATAAATTAAATGAAGCTTATTTGACTTCAACAATGGAATCATGTGCAATGAAATATCCTGTTGTTTCAGACATCCTTGCATGTGATTAGGTATTTTTTGCAAAGTGCATTTTCACCACATTTACAAAGGTAAGTGAATTTTCTTTTGCAAGATGAAATTTCTTCTTGGTAAGTGAAAAGCCTAAACTTAGACAATTTTTATTTAGCAATAATAAATATGGTGTAGCTGTGCTAACTTCATCCACACGATAATATGCAAGCAAAATCCACATTTTTACATTTTCCTTGCATTTGATTCTTTACAACATGATTTTTTTTCATATTCAATAAGTGAAATTCCCTTTGTAAAGTGAGCATGCTCAATTCCATTAGTAAATCAGGGCTATTGCTATCATATTATTATCAGTTATGCCAACCTTGACATTCTATGCATACTATTTCTTTCAAACGGTGTTTACATCTATGCTGAATTTTTTAGACTTTAACAGAATATAAAAAAGGTTAGAACTCTGTTTTGACATTTGAGAGAGAGGTGTTATATAAGAAAGCTGCTCACTGCTATGTATCACAAGAGGCTAAATGTCAATAGAACCACACTTCTGTATAAATATGAACCTGTTTATAAAGTTTGTGATCTCCCTAATAAAGCACTGAAATAAAGTACTGATATGGATGTTATTAAGGAATTACATGACACTGCAGAGCTGATTATATATGGATATGCAGAGGACACCAGGACAGGTAATTAACTAGCATGCTCTAAGGTGCACTCTATAGGGAGGAGAGACTGCAATCCACCTGCCGATCCTCTTTTTCTGCATGGATATCAGTTTTTGCATAAAAAAAGTGACTGTAATGTGTTGGGTAAATCAGCACTTTCTAACACTACAACAAAGTAAAATATTTTGCTATCATTATTACTAGTTGTTTTCCCAATGTTTAATATGTCTTTTCTTTGAATCAGCATGTTAGATGAAGGTATTTATTGAACATAATAATTGGCAATGGTCCATGTTGAAAAGAAAGGTAAGCATTACAGAACACTAATGATTCCCCTTATGATTCACTCTGTGTGTTTTTAATAGGCTGATTCTGAAACTCATTAAAAATGTTAACACTTGTTGTTTTTCCAATTACTGTAACTCTCAGCAATATTTTTCTTACTGCTCTTGTTTCTTTGCTGATAATCACATTTCCTCTCTATGAAATTCCTGTATTGTGCCTTTTATACACAGTGCGTCTAATTATCTCTGAACTCAACCCGGCAATTACAATTTCTCTTTCTAAATGAGGCTGAAAGATGAGTAGGGCCTTCTTCTTATATAAACCCAATTGTCAGTGCATATGTAATGATGCAATCACCTATTTAAATGGATAGGAGGATAGTTAAAGAGGTTTTTGTTTTACCTATAGATTTAATTGGTGCCCTCCTGAAAGCTGAAATGTATAGATCACGGGTAGGAACCCCAAAAAGGTGGAGATCTACACTAAAACCAAAGATCACTGGGGTGGTATTGGCAGCACAGGGATTAGACATGATAGGGTAACAAGATAATTCATGCACTGTGGCTTTCAACAAGTAATACTTTAATTACATCAGTAGTTTGAGAGACCCCTATCCTAATATCTGTACAATACCGCTTCCCATTACAGTGTTTTTAAAATTAGATTGGAAAATATTCCTAGTGATACCAGTATTTCACCCTATATGCCACCCCGGCATCAAAGCACTATCATCATGTTGCCCTATAGCCAAAAATATGTCCCGTCAGTTTCACTAATTTACTGTATAATCCCAAGTGCCATCAATAAATAATACCCAGTGCTAGTAATATGCTTGCCACCCAGTGCCACTATTACAACAGCTATCATTATTCCAATGAATTGCTTTATTTCTCTTTCTTCCTTCCCCTCATTAGCAAATATGTCCCCCCAGTGCCACCAATATATTGTATAAACCCCAGTGCCACTAATATGTCCCATCTAGTACCACTAATCCCCCTAATTCCACCATTTTGTCCCCCAGTGTCATCAATAAATAGTCCCCAGAGCTACCATTATGTCCCCCTTTGGCCACTATCATGACCCTGTTGACGTGCTTTGAATTATTCCTCCATCTCCCCATTAGCAAACTAGTATAAATAAGCAGCAGTGGGACATAACCACCTATTCTGCTGAACAGATTTCCAGTAATCTGCTTTCTGCAACCATACTAGGTGCTTGTATACAATGATCACATAAAACAGCTCAGCAGATTGGATAGCCATGTCTTGTCACTGCGTCCTGTGCCACTCTGCATACATATGAAGACCATTACTGGCTGAGGGTTGGTATGGCAGAGATAAAATCTACTAGTTTCAGGTAGCAAAACTTACTACCTTTCAGTATGTTGGTGATGTGATGAAATGTGCTCCGTTATGTGGAGTAGTCTAAAACACGCATGCAAATTCATGTTAACATTGAAGTGTATGTCCTGGTATTATCTCTTTTTCTCCTTAAACCTCACTCTCTGCCCTTCACCATTTGTAAGGAAAGGGATAGGCAGAACTCTACAATTCAGCAGGCAGGGCTAAAAATGTTTTTTTTCCCCAGTGAAATGGTATTCATTCTTGACATTGTCAACCCAAAGTTACAGTACATTGGATTTTTTTAGGTAATTGTTCTATACTTGTTGTAGCGTAAAAGGAAAAAACAAAGAAAAAGGTGCATGTACAGCAGGGAAGAACCAAATATGTATCTTCATATACATATGTTACAGAATGTTAAATGCCTGGGAAGAAAAAAGCAAAAACAAAAAGCCCAGGGTAATAAAAGTAAGAAAAGTTGGACTGGAGCCAACAATAGCGCAGGGACACATGACAGGGTGAGGAGGGATACTGGAGAGGAAGGGGTTAATAATAAGTTTAAAAAAAAAAACAAAATGCGGGAAGAAGCAAGAGTGGGAAATTCAAATAAAGTGCGGGAAGATGGGGATTAATGATTGGTTTTTAAGTTGTTATGGGTGGGGTGAATTTAGGCATAAATAGAGAGGTTGGGGGGAGTAGGGGGCAGTTCTTACCTGGAAAATCAAGAATCTCTCTCCGTCCCCTTCTGCCCAGAGACAGCTTGCTTCAGCGGGCGGAGGACGCGGGAGGAATCCTCACCAGAGGCGGGACCCTTCAGCAGCCGGCGGCTTGAGTTCAGCATCGGGGAGAGAGGCTGCGCGGCTGGAAGAGATGCGTGGTCGCCCGGGGAGATCGAGATCCAGTGAGGTCCGGGATGCTTTGGGCCCGTCCAGAAAGAAGGTAATGGAGGCTCCGAGACGGAGGCGGGAGCGGGCCCAGGTGGTGGCACCAGTGGAGCAGGTTGGAGGAGGCGCTGACGACGCAAGGAGGATGGCGGAGCCTCACGGTACACGGTCCGGTGGGCGGGCCAGCGGAAGTGGGAAGGGACGCGACCAAAGGAGTGTTTCCGGGTCGCAGCCGGCGCCCGGAAGTGACGACTCAGGCCCTCGCCAGGAAGTGGACGCGCTGAGAGGTGACACCAGGAGGAATGGAGGGGCGCAATCGGAAGGGGAAATCCCGGGATCGGACAGATCGGATACTTCAAGTCCTGGAGGCGGTACAGCGGCTGAGGGGCCCAGCGCCATCCGGCAGCCCAGTGAGTACCTGGCTGTGTGGGATCAAGAAAGGGGGGGGGCCATTGTCAGGGGGGGGTTTGAGTTGGTAGGTAGGAATGTTGGTAGCACATCATCCCTCGCGTAATGCGGATCGGGGCTGTGTTCACAGGGAGGCACCTGGTGGGGCTGCCGAGGATAGGGCTTTATTGGGTGGTAGTGGTCTGTCCACACCGCATTCAGGATTGTTGGTGGGTACGAGTGCTGGTGGAACACACAAAGGTGAGTTGGGTGGCACGAGTGTTACTGATGGGGCAAAAGGGGAAGTGTATCTATGTTTTGAGGGTCCTTTGGGTGCACATTTGGCTCAGGAGGTTCGGGAAAAAATTTGGAAGGGGGAATATGTCGAGATTTTCTCGTTATTGCCTGTTGAAAGATTTGGGGGCCGGGATCCGAAGGTCGGGGATGGTAAGAGAATTGGGGAGGAGAAGGGGCTTTGGCGACAGATTCCCCGCACATTCCAGAATTGGCTACAAGCTTTTGCCATATTGGCAAGCATAGTGGGCGAACGTGCGCCGGAACACTGTTCCCCCCCTTTTCTGCTATTTAGACGCTATCAGTGAGGCATATCGTGTCTATGGCGGGGTTGCCTGGCTTAGATACGATGAGCAATTTCGTCAGCGTAAGGCCCTGCAGCCAGGTATGCGCTGGGACCATCGGGATATTAGCTTATGGATGCGTCTGATGACATCGGCCAGGTTGAACACGCCGTCCTTTCCAGGAGGTGCCGGGGGAGCAGGAGCCGTGGGGCCCCCGGCAGGTAAGAAGAAAGGGCTCTGTTGGGCGTTTAATGAGGGAACATGCAGGTTTGGGGCGACATGTCGTTTCAAACATGAATGTTCTTCCTGTGGGGGGGTCATCCCGGGGCCCAATGTATGTTCAAAGGCAGAGGAAGGGCTGGCGAGCCTCCAGGAAAGAGGGATGACGCCGGTGAGGGTGGAAAGCATGTGGTTTTTCCTAAGTAAGTATCCGAACAGAGGGGCAGCATTGTTGCTGGAGAAGGGGTTTTCGGAGGGTTTCAGAATTCCATGTAATTTAGTTAATATTCCTCGGGGCTCCAGGAATTTAAGGTCTGCTTTTGCTCATCCTGAGGTGGTTGAGCTGGCAAAGGAAGGGTCTTTGGGCCGCATGGTGGGGCCTTTTAAGGAGGCTCCGCTTGTTGATTTAGTTGTTTCACCGTTGGGAGTGGTCCCTAAACGAGAACCGCAACAGTTCAGATTGATACATCATCTTTCTTATCCGAAGGGTGAGTCTGTTAATGACGGCATTGATTCGGAACTCTGTAGGGTGGTGTATGCGTCGTTTGATGACGCGGTGTCTCTGGTTAGGAAAGCGGGTAGGGGTTGCTTAATGGCTAAAGCTGACATAGAATCGGCTTTTCGTTTATTACCTGTGCATCCGGAGAGTTTTTGGCTCCTGGGTTGTGAATGGCAAGGGGCTTATTTTGTGGACAAATGTTTACCCATGGGTTGTTCAGTTTCTTGTTCTTTGTTTGAGGTTTTTAGTACGTTTTTAGAGAGGGTGGTGAAAGAGGTGGCAGGGCTGCGGTCCATTATTCATTATTTAGATGATTTTTTGTGTGTAGGTCCCAGAGGTTCGTTGGTTTGCGCGTCTCTGCTGGGGACGTTGGAGCATGTAACGGCTGCATTTGGAGTACCATTGGCTGCGGATAAGATGGTGGGCCCGTCATCAGTGATTTGTTTTCTGGGAATTGTTTTGGACTCAGAAAGGATGGAATGTAGACTTCCAGAGGACAAGCTGACAAGTGGCAAGAAGAAGTTATGTTTGCGGGACTTGCAATCCCTGATAGGGAGGTTGAATTTTGCTTGTCGCATCATGCCTATGGGCAGGATTTTTTGCCGCAGATTAGCTGCTGCTACAGCGGGAGTCAGGGCACCGGGCCACTACATTAGGCTGACCCGCATGTTGAGGGACGATTTGCAGGTATGGCAGAATTTTTTGACTTCTTATAATGGCCGTTCTTTATGAATGCGAACAGCAGTGGACAACCAGGCTTTGGATTTGTTTACGGATGCAGCGGGGGCCCATGGATATGGGGCGTATTTTGCTGGTAAGTGGAGTGCGGCGGAATGGCCGCTCGCATGGCAGGCACAGGGGCTTTGTAGGAATTTGGTGCTGCTGGAGCTTTTTCCCATTGTAGTTGCAGTAAGGTTGTGGGGGGAACTGATTGCTCATCGGAGGGTCCGCTTTTACTGTGATAACATGGGAGTGGTGGAGGTCATTAACAACAATACAGCCTCTTCACCGCCAGTTGTTTCATTGTTGAGGTACTTAGTGTTACTGTGTTTGAAACTGAATATTTTCATAAGGGCTGTTCATGTTCCAGGTTGTGAGAACATAATTGCTGATTCACTTTCTGGATTTCAGTGGTTTCGGGAAACAGCACCGGAGGCGGAGGCGATGGGGACCCCGTGTCCGGAGGAGCTTTGGACGGTGGTTTGGGGATCCTTGCCAGTTTGATACAGCAATCAGTATGCTCAGGTACTTGGCAGGGATATGCCAGCACATGGAGAGAGTGGTTTAGATTTTTGCAGAATGACGGGGCAATCGCGGGTGGTTTCAGTTCAGAGACCGCGGTTTTGTTGTTTTTGTTAGATAACTTCATAAAAGGTGTTGCGGGGGGTTCTATGGCTAGAAAATTGGCAGCATTGTCTTTCCTGTTTAAACTCATGGGTTGGTGGGATGGAACAAAAGGCTTTATGGTGCGGCAAGCTTTAAAGGGTTTCAGGAGGGGGACCGTCCGCAGGGACAGGCAGTGACCTGTCTCGTTTGAGATGCTGGGTGAGTTATGTGATTGTTTGCGGGATGTCTGTTTTAACAGTTTTGAGGTTCTTCTGTTTAGGACGGTTTTTGTGTTCACATTCTTTGCGGCGCTGCGATTGGGGGAGGTGGTAAGTCCCAACAGGAGTAGTGCCGGGGGCTTGTTTTGGTCGGATGTACAAGTTGGGGGCGGAAGGGTTTTGGTTTGTGTTCGACGTTCAAAGACGGTCCAGGCGGGTAGAGGGCTGCTGTTGGAATTGAGGTCTTTAGCAGGGGCCTATTTATGCCCTGTGAGGACAGTAGGTGAGTATATCGGAGTGCGCCCTGAACTGGATGGCCCCTTTTTTGTACATGAAGATGGGTTGTATGTAACACGTTTTCAATTTGTGTCAGTCTTTAAGAAGTGTGTAATGGCGACCGGAAGAAATGGGGGTGAGTATTCGTCTCATTCTTTTCGGATTGGGGCGGCCACAGAGGCAGCCAGATGGGGACTGGGGCCCGAGGTGATACAGCGCATTGGGTGTTGGGAATCACAGCGTTTCCGGTTGTATGTGCGGTCGGATATGTTGAAATGATGGTAATGTTGGGCTTATATAAAAAAAAAAAAAAAAAAGATGATGACTTTGAAGGGGATGGGCAGTTACAGTTTTTGTTTGTAGTTTTAATTGGGGGTTTTTTCTTTTAGAAATGCTCGGGAGAGATTGGAGGTTTGTAGTTCTTTACTCTTATATTTACAGGTGTCCCTCAATGCCTTATATGGATACTAGGGCATTCATTTGTGTATTGGGGCGCCAGGAGGGCCGCTGTGAGAAGAAATGGCAGACAGCTGAATTTGGGTCGCGATGTAGCTCAGATCCGCTGGATAGGGATGCCAGGGATGCAGTGGAGAAGAGTCTTGCCAGAGGTGCACAGGTTTGCGAATTTGGATAGACCTCCTAATTTACTTCTGATTCATGCGGGGGGTAATGATTTAGGGGTTAGGCCCATGCGAGAACTAATTAGGGATATTAAGTTTGATTGTCTCCGTATTTGGGCGGCTTTTCCAGGGATCATTTTGTTATGGTCCGATATTGTGGCGCGGAAGGCTTGGCGTCATGCTCGCTCAGCGGATAGGATTAACAAGGCCCGCATCAAGGTGAACAAGGAGGTTGGGAGGTTCATAGTTCGCAATGCAGGTTTAGCTTTGCGACATAGAGAATTGGAGGCAGAGCCTGAGCTTTTTCTGCGGAGTGATGGTGTCCATTTAAATGCGGTGGGTATCGATTTGTGGCTGTTGAGCCTGGAGGATGGTTTGCAAAGGGCCTTGCGGGTGTGGAGGCGCTCGCAAATATGAGGGATCATATTTGCGGCTGATGGCTTTCTTTCTTAGGGTCCATGAAAGGGTTAAATTGGTTGGGGAAGAAAAGAAGGGGGGGGGGTGAGACACGGTAGTATTGTTTTTTCTTGTTTTGGTTGAAGGTGGCCTTGCACGACACTCGGTTGTCATGGGGGTCAGGGGATTGGAAGTGGTCATCCGCTGATTGTCCCCGAGGCGGCGTGAGGGCGCCTGGGGGCCTGGTTAATGAGCGGAGGTAACTTATTTTTTGGCAGTTAAAGTAAATTTTCATGGACCTGTTAAGAAAGCGAATTGGGTATGCTGTGTGGGAAAGGATGTTTTAAAAAATGTTTTGTTATTTGGAAAAGGTTAATATATTCATGTTTTTATATATTGTAAAATAATAATAAAAGGGCTGCTATGGCCAATTGCTATCCAACAAGATTTTGTCTAGAGTCATTATTTAAGGTGTGTAAGTTGAAAGGTTAAGGGGCAATTGGTTGGTGTTTTCAGCCCTCAAGGATCACTCTACTCTACCCTAGTCATGTAATCAGATAAGGGGCAGAAAAGTAGGCTTTGAGATGAAACACTGAAAGAGATTTTCCAACAGCACCCAATGCTGGCCTTCAGGCAGCCAACCAAACCTCAGACACCTGTGTAGCATACTTGCATGAATGTTACCCGATTGGTTCCCATTGTTGTCCTGACTTCTTTGGGTTCAGTGTACTGCTGAAATAGGAAATATAAGAGGCTGATTCTATGTCAGATACAACAGGGGTCTCCAACAGGTGGGCCACAAGAGCATGGAGACCAGCGGTGGTCCACGGCTCTGGCCAGTGCACCCCCCAGCAGAGTCCTTCTCCTGATCCCGCTGGGAGGCTCACCAGCCAGTGCCGCGACTTTGTCTCCGGTACACATCGCAGGCTCAGGACGGTGGGTAGGTTGTGTCTCTGGAGCCTGCGATGGGAGAGTGGGTGGGTTCTTGCATAATGACATCACTCAGGGGGAAGTTTCAGGAATCTCAGGAGTCTGTAGATTTAGGGGGCCCGCAAGCTCTAAAAAGTTGGGGACCACTGGGATACAAGATACAACAAAAGTACATCTAATGTTTCATTAATGTATATGTATGTTATTGTGTTTTTTTATATTTTTCAGGATTTTAGCTTTTAATAATTCTTAGATCTACAGATTGAGAAAGCCAAGCAGATGGTACAAAAAAATCAATTTTCTACATTGTGGTGTAATTGTGACCAGCACACCACCTCTTACCACTCAGCTCTTCTGTTAAATCAGCTCTTCCTGTAAACTTTTAAGGCAATTTTATTCCGGTCTTGCTAATAAAAGCCTCTCTTTGCATGAAAAAGCATGCACTCTCATTTTTATAGAAATGAAGAAAGCTTTTCCTCACACAACAGTAGCACCCCATTACTTAGCAATTCCAGGCAAAGAGTGCCAATTAAGAAATGTAACTTTTTGGAGTTTATAAAAGAATGGGCAGGGGGCCAAGTGTTTCATGTCCTCTATTTACATTGCTGTTGCAGAAAAAGTTTTACCAGGCTAAAATATAGTTTAATAGCTGCAAAAAAAATTGTTTTGGAGGACTCAAAAAGGAGACCATATAGAGCTCTTAAAGAGATTATCTAGAAAGGGCCACTAGAAGCAATTAGTGCTCTGCTAACACAAACCAGAAATCATTATAACACTCAGAAGCACACTCATTGTATGGTGGTACCAAGGTTTGATAGAATTCCTTAAAACCACATTCAGCAGGTTTACTGTACTGCTAGGTGACACTGAAGACTACTAACATTAAACAAGTGCTGGGCTATCTCCTTGTCATGATCCACTCCGTGTGTTTTGGACACAGAGGTTATGAACAGGAAAAATAGACAGAGATAGAAAATAGATACATGTATGTTCTTTAAATACCAAGCTCAACTTGCCCCACCTGTTTGCTTAATCCCACTATTAAAATATCACTATGCTTCGATTTTTTCCAGGTGTCTTTGGTCCAGTCCATTGACCTCACATTTTTACGTTCTTCTTTTCTCCACCTGAAGATCCCTTTATAGGATGGGGCAAGCACTTGACACTCCTGGGCTCACAAGAAGTGGGTTAAAAGACAATGTTGCACTGGATTAGTGGCTTGGTTAGTCTGTGACAGACAGGAGTGAGTATAGTAGCCGTTTTTGCTTTTTTTATTCTATCATTTGCTCAAGCTAGATCTGGAAGTTTAATGGACCTTCCAGGTAAAATGTCACCTGCTCCATCTGCTTCCCTGTAAATAATTACACATCCACCCCTTCTCTGACTCTACATCTTCCCTGCATAACCAGCATAAAAGTGATAGGTTGCATGGTCAGTTTTTATTTCCAGGTGGAAAGTTCTCTTTAAATACCTGTGTGCATGCTTTTGTATGGATATAATTTTACTTTTGTAAAAGGCAGACCCGGTGGTCACAAAGACACATCCCCATAAATCCACTACTTGAGAAATAACAATATAATTAGAGTGGATGTCAGAACTGCAAGGACACAATTTGGCAGATATTCTGTCTGAAGTCATTTAACAGAGCAGAGCTGTTACTACAGGACAATGCTGTAATGAAGTCCCCTGAAACCTCATTCATTACATTTAGGTCTCTTCTGACAAGAATAAATAAAATAATACACAATTCTGAGAAGGTGAAAACAATTTTAGAAACATCTAATGAAGAATTCAGAGATTCTAACAGGAAATAAAGTACACTGTTGGCGCTGGTGTTCATGAAGGTGAAGCAGTTTTACATCAATGTGAGTTTGGTTGTATTTGGCATCAATGCTTTCACCAACATTTTTTATACTTTATGAATAAAATATTTGATTGTGTTAAGGTTGGGGTTAAAGGGAGAATTTCAATTATTTTTTCAGCATCCCATTTTTTTTCTGTCTTTGTACCCTTGGGAGAATTGTTCTTTCTTTACCTGTCCAAGGGAAGCATTTGGATGTAAGAGAAAATTTGGAAATTCCTTTCTTGTTAAGTTGTCCCCGGAACAGGAATATTTCCCTAACATCTACTTCAGGTTTGCAGAACACAGATCATTAGGCATGCTGATGTGTTTCCTCCCAGGAGCTGCTCTCACCCCTGATGAGCAGGAAGAGATCCATTCATCCAGTGGTGGATGTAGCCAACAGTGGGCCCCTGTGCAGAACAGATTTTGGGCCCATGTGAGCAACCCATTACCTTTAAATAAATAAACTTTTGTTTAACCTCCTGAGCGTTACACTGAGGTCTAGATTTCTGTACCAAAAGTGATCCATCGTTTTTCATGAAATTTTTTTTTTAAATTGTAGACCTGTAACTTACAGAAATATGTCCGAACAGGGGTTCTAGTAGATATTATGAATATAAAAAATGTTTGAAACACAAAATCATTTAAAAAAAAAAAATTACTTTTAATAAAATTAAAGGAAAAACACAAAAATCAGCTTAAACATGACTACATAAACAAAGCTTGAAGCCATGGCAGGGGTCAGGCAGGCGGTGATGTCCAGGTCCAGGCAGAGATGTCAGAGTCCAAGCAGAGGTCAAAGCAGGCGGAGATGTCAGAGTCCAGACAGAGGTCAGGGCAGGCGGCAGGCAGAGATGTCGGAGTCCAGGCAGAGGTCAAAGCAGGCAGCAAATGGTCAAAATTAGGCGAAGATCAGCAAAGGTAAGATAAGACACAGTGTTACACACTAGCCATCCAGGGAATAAGTGGCAATTTTTAAAACTTTGATTCTGTATTTATTGGGGTTTGTTTTGAATTATTTTGTATTTGATTGGATACGGGAGTTTGTATCCAATCCAATACAAAATAAGAATTTGAATTTCCAAGTTATTTACTTTTATTTATTTTTTTATTTTTTTGTATTGGATTGGATACAGGAGTTTGTATTCAATCCAATATAAAATGAGCGTTTGAATTTACCAGTTACGTACTTTGTATTAATTTTATATTATTTTGTATTGGATTGGATACGCAAGTTTGTATCCAATCAAATACAAAATATAAATTTGAATTTCCAAGTTATTTACTTTTTTTTTATTTTTCTTATTTTTTGTATTGGATTGGATACGGGAGTTTGTATTCAATCCAATACAAAATGACAGTTTGAATTTACCAATTACACACTTTGTATTTATTTGAATTATTTTGTATTGGATTCAATACAGGAGTTTGTATTGAATCCAATACAAAATGAATGAATGAGTTTCTATTTGAATTTCCCGCACACGCGCCGACGTCATCACGCACGCAGGGAGGAGCCGTCCGTTTTTTTTTTTTCTCCGCCGGACGGCTTCTCCCTTCAGAGATCATCCGGCGCTGGAACAAGAAGGACGTCGGACGATCAGCGGGACCAGGTAAGAAGCCGGCCGGCCGGGCGGCGGAACACAAGATGCCGGGCGGCGGAACACAAGATGCCAGCCGGCATCTTACCGGTCCCGCTGGCACCCGATGCTGGAGAGGGAGATCGACGGACGACGCTGGAATACGAAAACGACGCTGGATGAGCACAGGGGGACCAGGTAAGTAAGGATGGGAAAAATCTCGGGGTTAACCATCCTTGCAATTTTTTTGTGCCCGAACGAAGGTCGGGCTTAACGGCAAGGTGGTTAATAAAAGAACAGGAAGTTTAGGAACTCCTATCAGATTTGTTTTGCTGTCTACATCCAAGGTAGGAAGATTCACCCTCCCAATCTGTACTGTTAACACCAAGACAAAATTTGGATGGGGAATGCAAAATCTTACAGTTGGCAGAAGAAAACTTTCAAAGAGGGGATATCTTGTTATATTGACAGTCCTTGACTTTCTGTTGTGTCTATAATATGAGAAGTTATATCCTAAATGGGACATACACTTTTTTTTTTAGGAAAAATCCACTTGTAGCAGTAGGAAAGTAACGCACTAATATGGCTGACTTTGTGCTTATGAAAAAGCTACAGACAGATGTGGATGTTAGATGAGCAAACTTTCAGTTCAAAGAGTGATAGGTCCAATTTTGACTTCATTTTCTTAGCAAAACTCTCTACTTAATCCTTTTGTACTTGCAATCCATCATCATTATGCAACTAACAAAGAAAAAGTATTGTCCTCATTGCAGTACTCCAGAATACCAATCTCAAATCATTGCTTGAGGACACAAATTTACATGCACAGTTTTTATTCTACATCTACTACAAGTTTTTTTTTTCCGCAGATGCTTGAAGGCTCAGAGTTATTAGTGAGTTCTTATTTTGAAGGTCATAAATCATTTAATTTATTGCCATTGTAAGAACATGTTCAGAGGCAGCCTTGCCCTTTTTTCCAATTTGTTTGTAGATTTTTCTTCTGTTGAGCTTTTTGCATTCCTTCTGATCCTGATGCCCTAATTTACAGAAGAATCAGATTTATGTAAGTAATGAGAAATCCACACAGGGCTAGTTCATCCTTCCAGATACAGAAGCTGTTCTGGTTCTATTTGTACTCTACGACCCCAAACCAGATATAGCATTTGGTGGGGTGCCATGTCAGTCAATGTGTTGTCTATCTTTTGTGTTTGTGTTTCTTTACATCCACAGACATTATATTATCATTTATTTATTGATTATAAATATCCTATTTTGTACCCCAGTTTTTGTACTCCCAACCCTAGGTATCGTTGAATCTCCTAGTATCCAGAAAACAGAACTTTGCAACAGCGAGTTAGGTTAGGAACTACAGCTATGGCCCACAAAATATGCAAGTTATTGGTCATTAATATTTCTTGTTATTACCTTTATTTAAGGTTCCTTTCAGGACTGCTGTAACCCACAGCTTTGTACCAGATGCTTAGCCACGCTCCCAACAGTACCATTTAACTTTATAGAAGCTATTGGGAGACACTTTATGCAGGAATTTGCATTTGGCTAAATTTGCATTATGATTGTAATGGGGTTGTGTGCAGTTCCTGCAAGCAACATGTCGCTTCTTGCGCAAGTATTTGAAAGGAACGACCTGTTACCCAACGCAATTCGCCTAAAAGGCTTCCTCAGGGGTATGTAACAGATGTGTGTGCTTTTTTTTTGTTGAAAAATGCACAGGGCCTAAAGACAGTATGCTGTAGAATAAGACTTCTGATATATATAGTCCAGTTTGCAGACCTTTATGGTCCTTAGGAAGCAAAAACGCCCCTTTCCCCCTCCTGGATTCTGAGTATTCTGGTGGTTTATGCCATCTACAATAATTTAAACCTACTAGCTCCCCGTATATAATATATACTGTCTGCACATGTCTGTTACATACCCCTGAGAAAGCCTATGAGGCGAAACGCGCCAGATAACAGGACGTTCCTTTCGAATACTTGTGTAATAATTTATCTTTTTTAACTCCTAGTATAGATGTTTTAGGTATAGTCCAGCAGCATGACTACTTAATGTGAAACAGATGTATACAAATACAGTTTGATACATACTAATATTTGCTTTAAAGCTTTACTAAATATATTAATTTACAAGCCGTCCTAAAACCCCTCTTTTCTCTTTCGTTATAACTATTGATTTACTCCTATTAACTTTAGAGGGCAGGTTATATACTTTACAATCATGTATTGAAATAAGTGGAAAGGTCAACTTCTCTATACTATGACATATGTACCTAACAATTATACACTGATCTCAACCAATCAGATAATTACGTGATCATTGCTAGCTCATTGTTACCTTTTACTGTAAAAGTATTGCATGTGTTAGTGTGATATTATATTTGTATATTACTAGCTGCTTTCTTTCTCATCACCCACAGGGGCAAAGGGGGCTAACTTTCTTCTTATCAGGTCACTTCCACCAACAAGTGTGGGAAGGAAGACACAAGATAATCACAAGGGAACAGAACAGACAGTATACACTAATCCACCTGTACATCCACAATACGTGTATTCTGTATTCCATGGTTTTGTATTGCCTTGCTAAAAAAGATAACCTTTGTTAGGTGTCTCTCCAGAGGTAACATTAGAAATCTTCACTCTTCCTGCTACAATAGAGAAGCAACATTGTCACACTAGGACAAGAAAGTTTGTTTGGAGCACAGAATACCTCCCAATTCCCTCTTCTCCACACCTTTCTGATTTCTGATAATAGTCAGTACATGTAGAGAGAACAAGAAGGTATCATCACACCTTCTGGCAGAATAAACTTGATTTGTTACTCCTAATAAACATATACCGCTATCAATGTTATATTCAACAGACCAAAAGAAAACAAATAAGGTATTTATTGGGCCTTAAATACATTTTAAAACCAATACCAGCTTTTAGGTTTGAGTTTGCTGTGGGCAGTTCAGTGTGGTATAGATTTGGATTTGGTTTCTGAACATTGCTTCTTTGAATTTTTCATTAGAATGCCTCCAGATAATAAAAAGGGTCATCCACATGGAAACCATTGGACATTTTTAGACTGAACATACTTACATGGCTGAATAAACTGTAAAGTGCCTCTAGCACTGAATTAACAATTTGATCCCGAGATGGCAATAATAGCTGTGTGACCTCCCTGGTGACTGGTTTTATGGTATATAAAGGAACATGGAACATCAGCCAGACATATGAGATTTTATTAAATACATTCAGCAGACTAATTTAAGGAAACTTGTCATGGAGGATGCTTATTGCCTGACCGCTCTTTTCAGAAATGCTAGTGGGCTATCTGTCACATTAACCATTATGCTGCAAATACTTTAAGTCACTGACCTGCAGATAAGGGCGTCTGACTTTGTAGATTTGCACACTTGATGAATGTCAGATTGTCAATGGATTTGTAAAGTATAGTAGGGTCAGAATACCAGTCAGGCAGCTAGCATTTTCACAGGTCATAGTACATCCCCTCTTCCCCTAGTTCTCTCATAATTGGTTCAGTATCAATTCTACTAAAACTCATATTTTAGTTATGATGGCTTCTGGAGATATAAACAATCTCATGTCTTATCCAGGCCTCTAATGGTGAGTTTTTGTGTCGGAGCTCTCAGGTCTCTCTGCTGCAACATTTTCAGAGAGCTCTTTCTCATTTATGACTTTCCAATATGAAGGATTCAGACATAGCAAATAAGCGGCTTGACTATAGACTCTGCAAAGTGCTCCAGAAGATGTCAGTTTTGTATAAATCCATTGAAAAATAAAACCATTGACCTTTTAAATAATTTGATATAAAAAGCAAACTGTACAGTTACTGAGATTCTGTATTTTCACAGTCACTGCAATGATTCAGTTTCAATGACGATCTATTCTACATATTTATTTACTGACAACTCTTCTTGCTGAAAAAAGTACCATAAGTCTTATTTGTATGCACTATATTCATGCTGCATGGACACTTTCGAGCTTGCAGAACTAAAAGGGAAAAATCAACTAAACCAAAAAAGTTTTTTGTAAGGTGTAACAGGGAACCTAGTATATAATTGTTGTTTATGGTTTTGTGTGCTACAGACAATCTTCCTCTCCTCCATTCTTGCTCGGGTGTCACAAAAACAGAAAAAGATCTTCCCAATATGACCACAAAGGGCAAGCAAGTAACCTGAGAGTGGTTGTAACAAAAGATTCCAAAACTTGTTGGTTGTAGCATTCCCAACTCTATTGTTTACTCTATTATACTCTAATATACTCTAAACTATTTTTGCCTGAATTTGTAATTTAAATGAGAAGTGGAATATACAAAAAAAACTCCTTGCCTTGGATTGTCTTTCAAAAGCCCTCCTAAGCAATGATCTGGTACCTGGGAAGTTTTATGTAAATGTTGATCTCAGGTTTTAGGGGATGGACATGCTTACATGACTGCGTTTGTACACAGCTTCATAACGCCCATAAATGAGTCTGAGACTAGATATCTGAAAGAAAAGAAAGCAAATAGCTAAAAGTGAAGGGCTGAGGACAGTGCTGATCAGTCAGAGAGGGCTTGATGATATTTGTAGTCGTTCAGCTCAGAAAAGGGGAGAACTCAGAATATCGTCTGCACCTTCCAATGTTTCTGTTGTGGAAGGCATAAAGTGCAAGTATATTGGACATAACACCTTCAGCACAGGAGATAAATCTCTAAATATAAAAAAAAGTTTGGCAGGAGTTTAGCTTTCAAACTTTGAAAATACTTACAATAATTATAAGGAAAAAAGACAATTTTTTCAACTTGAGTGTTTTTCAACTTTTTGTTTGATATGTTAAGAAGAGTTAACAGCTAATTATCTTGAAAAGCTTTCTCTTCTTTGAAAAAAAGGCCAACTTTCATATTTCCATTTGCAGTTGTGATTTGCTTCATTAGCTTGGAATGCTTTTGTAACTACTTTTATGCCTTTATTTTAAACTGGCCATCTCATTTCACTGTTTATTTCCAACTCATATATATTTTCTAAAAAAAAGCCTATTTGGAACATTAGAACAGCATCTGCACAATGGGTCTGATTTATTAAAGTTCATGGGGTAACCTGGGTGACCCAGCAAACCTGGAATGGATTTCTTAAGATTATTTGCTACTATCGCGCAAAATTTAAATCCTGAACCAAATCCAGGATTTCTGGATCACCTAGGTTCACATATCTATCTTCTCCAGTCTTGGAGAACTTTGATAAATCAGGTCCATAGCATACCCCCTTCCTATTTCCAAGCCATGCATATGCACTCAGTATTGCTTCCTCACCATCCAAGCCCTCTCCTCCAAGGGAGCACATGGCTTCTCCCTCTGTGGCAGTAATTGGCCCTGAACAACCAATCAACAAGCACAAACAATCTGACATGGGGTACACAATTTTATTGCAGAGACTATAACTTTGACAATGTCCCCTTAAAGTGACCCTGGCATGAAATTTGCTTGCTACATTATTAGGTAGGACACAATGTACAGTTTTGCATATTGTACATTACATTTAAAGTACAGCCTGTTCCTGCTTGCATAGTTGGCTTGTTGCACATTTGGGGCAATTCCAGGAGTACCATGTTATAAACTTAGTGAGGAACATTTTTTTTTTGTTTTTAGCCAAAGTTCCACTTTAAACATTACCAATCAAACAGGTCTCTATATTTTTTTAGAAATGGGCAGGTAATGTCCCTTCTGCAAAGAAACATATTGACCAGCCTGATCACTATCCTCTTCTGTCAAAATCACATATGTAGCTCAACGTAGGAAGCTGGGATATCCAGCACATCCTGGATTCCCCTGAGGCTGCTGTGATTGAATATACTCCTGCCAGAGTAATGTAAGCATGGAAGTGCCTGGGTGATCCAGCAAAGCTGGAATGGATTGTTAAAACTAATTTGCTATTAGATGGCCAATGTTTTAAATCCTGGACCAGATCCATTTCAGGTTTGTTGAATCGCCCAGGTTCACCAATGACAGTCTCCAGTGTCGAAGAGCTGTAATAAATCAGGCCCATTGCTTAACGTAATGCGTTTTACACTTTAAACTGTAGGTGCTTCTATGGAAATTGTGCCCAAGGTAAGCCCTTGGCAAGTAGTTTGGTCTCTATATAGATCAGTGATGCCTTTAGGAAGCATAAAAATACCTTTTATAAATGTCTAGACATGTTTGGGTGATGCATCATACGGCACTCACAATGCCATAATTTAAAAATGTTCTACATCACTTATTCATATTGTAAAAACAGTGAGTCGACTTTCTGAAGCTTTCAGCTTAGGCCTAATTTTAATGGCTTCTAACATGGGATATTTAACTGAGGAAATTGTATAACACTCTGGAAAAGTCAATGTCCAGAAAGTAACTGGCTAAGCACATAGAAATAGAATTTCATGCATTAGAGATAAGTACAGAGTGAAAAAAAGCACAAAATATACACAAAGTCCTGGTTTAGTTATACCAAGAATGACTGGAAATCCACAAACTTTTATTCTCTAAGAGAAACTATAATAAATTTGGGCAGCTTTTTTTTTTTTACATAGTTAGGTTCATCAAGGACATAAGTCCATCAAGTTCAACCACTAGGGAAATAAACCTATCCCAGATAAAACCATACAAGGTCTGTCAATTAAATAATGAGACAAGTATAATAATTCACTTTTATTTATTTATTGTTTGACAATTCTAATGCTTGTCCCCTTTAATTTTACTTTTCATTTGCAAATAAGTACCAATGGTATTCCTATTTACTGCATTCATTGACTCATAGCGTGTTCCTTTAAGCACTGATTTCCATTTAGGAAAAACAAAATGCCACAAGGTGCCGAATCTGGTGAATATGGAGGATGTTCCAACATTGTTATTCGGTCACAGAAAGTGCTGTGTTTTAAGGAGCATTGTCCTGATGAAGAATTAAACCATTTCCCACATCTATCTGTCTTTTCCTGACTTTCTCTAACCTTTCCTTATAATATTGTTGGTTCACTGTTGTTCCTTCTGGAACCCATTCTGCCAGAATTGTCAATGTACCGTATTTTCCGGCGTATAAGACGACTTTTTAACCCCGAAAAATCTGTGCCAAAGTCGGGGGTCGTCTTATACGCCGGGTACCAATACTTACCTGCAGCTTGCTTCACGTCCGGCGTCCCCGCGAGTCCTCCTTTACGTCTGGCGTCCTGTGCAGCTTGCGCGAGTCCTCCTGTGCAGCAAGGCAAGCCTGCACAGGAGGACGTGAGCCTGGATTGGCTCTTCACTGGAACACGCCCATTCATTAAAGGAACGCGCCTATTCATTACTTAGAACTAGTACTGTACTGTTCCTTCTACCTCTCAGTTCTCGCACAATAGCGAGATCTGACAGGCAGAAGGAACAGTACAATACTGGGCGTATAACATGACCCCCAACTGATTGGTTAGAGTGGGGGATCGTCTTATACGCCCAGTCGCCTTATACACCGGAAAATACGGTATGTCAATAAACATGATGGGCCTGGCTTTGAATTTGGATTTGCTTGCCCTTTTTTTTTATTCACCGTGATTAAGATGTTGCCAGTGCATTGACTGTCGCTGTGTTTCAGGATCTTACCGGAAGTGATGACTTTATGAAAAAGGTTCTGGTCCACCTCAAGTTGCTACAGAATGTCAGCACAAATTTCCTTGCGTCACTCTTTTTGCTCTGGTGTCAAATTTTACTAAAAAGTTCAAATTGATGCATTGCACAACTTTTAAACTTATCATGATTTCAGCACATGAGGGGGAAACAACTGCATTCAACAGTGACTGACAGCAAACTAACCAGCAGAGTGTCATTGTATGACCTCCATGTTTGGATAAGCTTATACATTCATGGCAAGTGCTCATATTCAGTTCTTACTGCTTAAGAGGTAGAAACACAATTTCGTTTTAGAATAGACAGACCTTTTATAGACACAGTTGATCCAAAAGACAAAAACACCCTTATAAAACCCTGGTTCAATTTGCTCCAACAGGGAAAATAATTCCTTCCTGATTCCATGAGGCAATCGGATGTTCCCTGGATCAACTGTCTCTGCTATCTTTACTTTAAATCCTTAATACCCAGTTATATTCTGCGCTTCTAGAAAAACATCCCGCTTTCTCTAAAGCAATCTATAGTAGTTGCTGAAACTACTTCCTGAGGGAGCCGATTCCACATTTTTACAGGCCTTACAGTGAAGAATCCCTTCCTTATCCGGAGCTTAAACTTCTTTTCCTCCAGATGCAAAGAGTGCCCTCTTGTTCTTTGTAATGATCTCAAAAGTGAATAATGGGGAAGAAAGTTCTCTATATGGACCATTTATATATTTATACAGGGTGATCATATCCCCCTTATACGTCTCTTCTCAAGGGAGAATAGATTCAGTTCAGCTAATCTCTCCTCATAGCTGAGCTCCTCCATTCCTTTTATTAGTTTAGTTGCCCTTCTCTGCACTCTCACCAATTCCACAATGTCCTTTTTGTGAACTGGTGCCCAACACTGGACTGCATATTCCAGATGTGGTCTGACCAATGCTTTACTCTTTTAATGTGTAGATGTCTGTAAAGATTTGTTTCATAGTATTTTTTAGTAGCTATATTGAATCTTTAACAAATAAAACTTTGTAGGAAACTTTGCAAATTGTATGGCATTCCCCAATTTTTTTAGGGGAGATGGAAGGATCAAGTCCCTTATTTAATGCATTAAATTTATTTTAATGGATTCAGGTTTTTTTGGGCCTCATGAGATCAGCCTTTTGCAGTTCCCTGTACAACATACCCTAGACTGGGAGAAGCTGCATAAGGAGCCAGTCAGTTGTGCTGCAGTTCTCATGTGCTAACTAGTTGTTTGCTAATACAAATTAGTATAGAAAGAAATGAGATTATCATTGTGATACTTCTCCTTTTACTGTCCAGTCACAGATTGTGGGAGGGACAAGGTCTAAGTGTTACTTAACTGCAGAAGAGAGGTCTCCTGTCTGTTATACAGGACTGTGTTGTGTGCCACTGGCAATCCCAGGAATGGATGGACATAGATACAAACTCTTGGGCAGGTACACCAGCTTCACTTTTTATCTTTGTCACAGTTTGCCTGGATTTTCAGCTTTATCAGGCTCAGATTTTAAGTCATTCAAGGGATGAGGAAACCGGCAACTAAAGGACATTTGTCAGCAGGCAGCCAAGTGCACAAGATGGATGCCAAGATAAAAATTAGATCTACTCAGCACATAGGCTCTATCAGTGAATCCATTTAAATGCAAATTTTTAATGTTTGGATAGTATCTTTAAATTAACATAAAACTGTGGATGAACAAAGATACACATAAAATATGTGAGTTCATTAACAAACTATCTAGAACAATTGAGAATATTTCATATTTTACTCTTACAAACCAGAATCTTTACTTCTTCACATTTTGAAAATCACAGTAGCTATTTATAAATATGTTTTCTCTGCTGTGCTGAATTTTAATTACCAGCGTAAAGGGCAGCCAAGTAACATCCAGTTCCCATTACTGATGAATTTTACAAGGTAAAAATTGCCTGTTTTGTAGAAGCAGATTATAACCACTGTGAAGAGAGAAGCATTGTGGGATTGGTAAAGAATTAAAAGTAAGTGGATTGTTAGATCTTAAGCCATGGCCACATCAACAATGACACCAGGCAATGGATGGCTTGAAATTTGAGAGTTTACAAGAAAGGCTGAAAGAGGAAATTAATAAATGATTCTGTTTTGGAAAGCAATTAAATCAATAAATTTAGTTTTACTTTAAAAGGAAACCATATTGGGGGGGTTGCGCTCGTGAGCCGCGATCCAAGATGGTCGCAGGATCAGGATCAACAGGTCTAATTTTTCACCCAGGCAGGATTTTGTCCTCCCATGCCAGCACAGTTGATTGGGCAGAAAATCAGGCTTGATCTGGTCCCAGGTGAAGAATCTTGCGTGTGCTCTGTCCACGTGGCAGGGATCCAAGATGGTGGATGCACAGGCTGTGTCTGACAGGCTGCTTGCTTCTCCTCCTCAGCAGGACTTGGCAGATGAACTATCCAGCGATGGCTCTCATATGTCTGTCCCCAGTACACAGGCTAGCTCAGTTTGCAGAGATGCTCAACTGCTAGATCCCTTCAAGCATATTTATGGGACGGTTTATTCTCTTTTGGGGAGGCGCTCTATACTTAGCTGGGAAGAGATTTGCACAACTCACCGGGCTCCTGAGCACTGAAATTTTTCCTTACTTACAGCTGAAACATTGTGTTCCTTCTATGACTAGAGGGACAGATATATCTGTTAAATTAACCATGTTTGAACATATGTGCTATAGAAGGCCTCTATGTCCAAAACTGATATCTATATTACAACTCACAATAAGAAAGAGACTTAGGGGAGACTTAGTAAAGTCGGATGAAGAATGGTTTGCCACCTGGGCAAAAATGGCTAAATGCTCCACTAATGTGCTCACTCTGGAATCTGCATTCAAAGGTATGCTAAGGTGGTACATGGTCCCCTCTAAAATGAAACATATTTCACCCACCATATCTCAATTCTGTTTCAGGGGATGTCAAGAGCGAGGTACAGACTTCCATATTTGGTCCTGCCCTTCTGTTAGAGATTCCTATGTTCCGTATGCTGAGTGCTGTTTTCTCGAAGCAGGTGCATAAGGATCCATGGGTAGCCCTCCTGCAATTTAAACCTCCTAATCTCTCCAATGTTCAATTTCATTTATGTGTTCATATACTAATCACGGCTAAACAAACTATTGCGAATCACTGGAAAAGTCAAGCTATACCTTTCTTTGAAGTTTCGAAACGCGTTGACAACATGTTTCTTAAGGAGAAACTTTCCAGTACTCTGACCGATTCACAAGAAAAAATTCCATTATATTGGAACCCTGGCAGCAGTATTCTTGTCCAAATCTGCAGTTGTGGTACTCACTCTCTAGATGTGGACTATCAATACAACCAAGTTTTGTAATGTATATCCTGGACTTATCCTCACCCTTCCCCTTACCCCCCCCCCTTTTTATTTTTTATTTTAATTTCTGTTTCTGATATTATGTTTTGTTTCTGTTAAATTGGGGTGGTAACCAATATTTTATTTATTTTTTATGTCTTCAACATTGTTCTATGATTTTTAATATGCACATTGTATTGTATCCCTATGTTTATTATCTTGTTTATTATATTTTTTATAAAAAATGTTTAAAATTCTTAATAACAACTATTGAAACCAAAAAGGAAACCATATTGTTTTATTTGAAGCCCAGTTATAATTTTAGTTGAAATCAGTCAAATCTATCCATTTGTATCAAATCAAAAGGTGTGCAAAGTCTTGCATGTGTTAAAGCAGAACTAAACTTAATATAAAAAAACTTCTGCAGGGCCCTCAATCCCTCTCGATGAGGTTGATTCGGCCCTGCACTGTCCTAGAGTCCTCTTTGTACTGGCGCTGCCTTCCTCTCTCTTCTGGCTGCAAAGGTGTGAGATCGGGTGATGTAGCCTGCTGTTAATTTGGGGGGGAAAAAAAGTGCCAATCTTGGACATGTGCACAAGGAGCAGCCAGAAGCCTCCTGGGATACGTGACATATGTATCCTAGGAGGCTGTGCACCCTCATTCAGTCTTGATCACTGCAGCAGTAAAGCAGAATGGGAGAGGCTTCCCCCTTTTAAAAAAAAAACATAATTTTTACTTTAAATAACAGGGTTATCTATCCTCTTTTAAAAATAAAATTTTTATGATAGGTCCACTTTAACATGCACATTACTGCAATGCACCTTAACGTTAGCACATTACAAAGCTAATCATTCTAAGTGGTAACTCAGCTTGACACATGTGTACACAGTACACAGCAATGCATTACTATACATATACTGTAACATTTTAGGGTCAGGGTGGCTCAAAATGGAGAAAAGGATCAATAGGTGGATATCACACCCAGTTGCACTCAATAATGGGGATAAAAGCCTCTGGTTTCAATATACAAGAGTTTTTTTTACACTCTGTCCTTGTGAAAGGGATGCCACTAAACTAGGTTGGGAGACCTCCTTTCCATCCTACGTGTACATATGCTTCTTCCAGCCTATTAGCACATGGGCCTTGCACTGGCCTCACACTGGCCGCCTTTATGAGCTATACCTTGCCTTATGGTCTATCTTCATCTTCCAATGTGTAATAGATTTCCTTAAGAAGTGTAGGCAGGTGTTCCAGAGCAACCACCAAATCCTGGCCTAGAAGAATCATGTAGTGTTTGGCCCACTTATTCCTTTCAACACACCTGGATCCCAAATAAAGATTTAGCTCCCCTTGCAGACCTATAGCTCTTCAATTATCAAAGCTCAGGTGCCCTGATGATTTTAGATTGGACGCAGAATATCCAGCAAGAGGAAATACGTGTACTGCTCTAGTGACTCTAAACTTTTGACATACAATACGGAATGTAAACACATTTGCGTATTAGGCAAAAAACTGTTTTTCACAGCCTTTTAGTCACCACTTAGCAGCTCCATTTTTTTGTCCACCTTTAGTGTTTATTGGGTAAAGAGGAGAGGATGACAGTGTCGGCTTCTAAATAATATTCAGTACAGTACATTTACAATTATATTTTGTAACACATGAAGAAGTGAACAAATGGGAACCATTGCTGTACAAATAATGAGCTTGTTTGATACTGAAGTATGGAACAAAGAGCCCTTATTTTAATAAAATGTTTTCATTGTGCTTTACTGTATAGTATTGTTTGGTAGTTAAACTCGAACTGCAGGCTTTAACAGCCTTTAATCTAGTTGTTTATTAGTAAAAAAAAATACCTGTATTTGCATATTGCTAGTATAAATATCGGAAATACGTTTTTTATTTGACAATTCCTTAACTTCCAGTAGACTCAGAGAATGAAGATTAAACTGTGAGTCAGTTCCTGTAGGAGACCTGTCAGTCTATAATTGGGAAAATGTTTGTAGCAGTGATATGAGAATAAAAACAGGATTTTGGCAGCCATTTTTCTCCCCAGTTACACTTCAGATGAGTTAGTACTGATATTATAATTTTGGTTGTGGTGGTGGTGGGGGTTTGCTAAACATTAAGCTTGCAGCTACAAGTGTACGGTGCAATATATGTTAAGCAGAATGATAAAATGTTGAGTCTGTCTAAACTGGTAATATATTAGATGTGTCGATTCCCATATCTTTGCTAATCGCATGTCACGGAACACAATCTTGGCAATCTAAAAGCTAAAGCAGGCATTTTAGGGTATAGATTATGGTTCTCTGGTCAAGGAGGATAGACTTTTCAAGAGGTGTGTACAACTTACCTGAACAAATGTAAATGAAAGGTATGCTCATGCCAGGACACAGGGAATAAAATCCTGGGCATGCCAGAAAGAATTCACAAGGAAACAACCAGAGACAGGTTTTTAAGCATTTGCTTCCTGGCAGATGACACATGATTACCTAGGTGTGATCATCAGAGCACCCTGCAAGGGGCAATGAGCTGGCAATCCTAATAGCTGCTAGGCTTCTTTGCTGCAAGAACAGTTCACAGTCCCAAGGCTCTCCCCACCAGAGGCGCATTGGATCAGATCGCTTCAGAGCAGAAACAAGTGACTGGGCAGATACAAAGCAGATTGAGGTCATGGCAGGCAGGAGTCATGGTTGTGAACAGGTCAAAGTCAGGGCAGGTGGCAGACAGAATGTTAGGTGGTCGACAAGCCAAGATCAGAACAGACAGCAGACATCATGCAGAGTCAATAAACAGAATAAATCCAGAAAGTCATGCAGAATGCGTGCTAGGCAGAATGGTAGGTAAACACGCTTAGAATTCAGCAATTCATGCCAGAGCTGAGGAGAGCCCTCCTAATATTATGCCCTGCCTATTGAGTTCACACGCCTGGTTCATGCACAGCAACCTGTGTGAATAAAGTCCTATACATGGCAACACATCCTCATAAACAATAGAGATTGCCATTTGTGGGCACACAGCGAGCAAGGAGGTGGATACACAAACCCAACAGTAACACAGGTAGAAGAAAAAAAGATCAAGGGGACGCCAGGACTGAAAACCATAGAGACATAATGGGGAAGTACACATGGGGGGCCAGGTCACAGCCATGTGTACAGATTGGCAAACTGTCTACATATAGGTGCCATTTTGGATTTCCCATAACCTTCTGTCAAGATAACAATGGTCCACCTGACAAATGGTGACACCTACAACAAACACAGACTTTGATAAAAAAAACTCAATGAAACAAAAAGCTGGATGAACAATGATGATGGTAGCACTCAGCATCTTAGAAACTTAGGTCAGAATTTCCCAACCTTGCCCATATAGTAATTTTTACCATAAAAATATTTCTGCCAATATGCCCTCACAATATCAGTCTAGGAGATATATTGCATAGGGAGAAATTAGGTTAATTAGGCAAAGCTTTTATGGCCCCAAACAATTGGTGAGAGCAATATTAAAGCACTCCTCATTAAAAAAAGCTCTTTAAAAATATATAAAACTCAAATTAAATTTAAGCAGTGCTATCATAATATTAAAAATGTTTGTTTATTAAAAACATATATCTAAAAGGCTTTTCTTCAAAGCTATAGAAAAATGGCAGTGACCTGATAGTCAGATTAAAGCAAATAACGTGGTGACTTCGACATCCAAAATATCTGAAAATGTTGGATATTGGGGATTTTAGCTCTAGTTCTAGAAAAGATTAAAGATTAGATTTAACAGTGGCACTAACGATGAGTAATATAATTGTATATTCTTTTTAAAAATGCCGTATTTGATTAAACTTTTCAAACATTAGTAAGGGGTCTCTAAAATAAACAAATAGACTTATTGTCTTTTGTAAAGCTGCAGTTTTGTATTTGTCGTACTGCATTATGTTACTTGTTGCTCAGAATTTACTTTCAAACACATAGCCCCATCCAACTATCATTATTTACAAAGTCTGAAGAACATATACCTGCATTATTTTTGTACCTGTTTAACTTGGCACTGAATACTAATAGTCTAAGAGGTAATGTTTCATTTGGCTAATCGTGTTATCATGTCATTTTCTGCTTTTATTAATGACCTGCCCACAGATTGACAGACAGCTCTGATGTATTTATGCACTGAAGATAAAATCTAGTATGCAAGTGGCGTTCCCATTCCTGACCTTGAGAATGACTTCAGTTTGATTTCTCTGGAGTCGAAAAGAGCAGACATCTCAGTAATTATGGTACTTGGGACAATGGAAACCAAGGCTCCAAGCTCTGTCCTTGAAATCTGAAATTGAACATTTCTCTAATAAATATGTAATTAATAGGACAGTGACCTTAAAAAAGGAAGACACCTTACTTCTGATTGCTTTTATTTCAGAATTAAACTGAAAGAATCTTAGACTCCCAAAGTACACAAGGCTTGTCCTTTGGCCAACTCTAAGTACTCTGAAGTCTCTCTAGACGCTTGACGTTAAGTACATCATCTGGTCTGAAATTCACAGATGGACAACAAAGCGATGATTGCCCCATTAGAGATCCCCAATCTCTCTGAAGGCGTACATGGTCTTGTACATTTGCCTAACACTCCAGTGCATTAGGTTGGAATGGGAGGAAAAGAATGCTGATCAATTTTTACTAATCAAAGGAGAGCCACATACCCTGAAGGTAATATCATTCAGAATATAATAGAAAAGAGAAAAAGAGCCAGGGTATTTGTTTGTTGTGGCAATATATTTAGTTATAAAGTACACTCTTGTTCCTTGAATCGAGGAACTTGAAAATAACAACAAAAAAGTAAATAAAAGTACAAAACGTTTTACAAACAATACATCATATGTACAATAAGAACCACCCTACTATGTCTAAGGACATGAAGGTGGTTTTTTAATCTCTTATCTAGACAAAATATCACTGCTGATGTTGGAAAATGAGAGGTACAATTGGGTCCCGACGCGCTTCGCCCTTTGGCTTCCTCAGGGGTTGCATTCCTATAAAAATTGTATAGAGGGAAAAGTAGTCCCGAAACAAATAGTCCCTCACCAGCACAGCACCCTCAATCAAAACACCAGTGATACTTGCAATCTGCAACAGAAATCAACAGAGGCAAAGTTAAAGTGGACCTTTCAGTAAAAATTAAATAATCTCCATTTACTATCCCTTTACCTGCTTTTCTGAAAATGGTAACTAAAATTTAAAAAAATACATATCATCCATTCTTATCATAATCCTCAACCATCACCAGCTCCTCAATGGGTGGAAGTTGGGTGAAGTATCTTATACATTTATCTTCCATTGTATTTGTTTCTTAGGTTTTAAATACATTTTTTTTATTTCAGGATTTGGATTGTGCAATCAAATTAAATATGAAAGGTAAGGAGTACATATAAACTATTTGCATAATTATTTTGTTAACAAAAGTGCCTTTTTATTTGTTCTCAGTACATTCACCAATGTATACGTATTACCTTTCAAGTACATTAAAGTATATTCACCCAACTTTAGTTACCTTTCAAGTACATTAGCCTATTTTAATTTGCAGAGGACAATGAAACAAGCACTTTGATCAAATTCACTATACAAACTGTTTTTAAATATACCCCTTGTGTTAGGTGCATGTGAACCTACTAGCTCTGTGCTAATATTCTAATTCCCATTAACATAATATCTTGTGATCTGTGTTTTGTTGCATAGAGATTACTCTCTGGTAATGTCTGTTCTTTTGTAAAGTACACAGTAAATAAATTATCTTCAAACCACAGTACCACTGCTTCTATCTGTAAAGGTCTCAGAAGACGTTGCAGGCACACAGCACCTTTCTTCTGTTCTCTTATCTGTACTGGAGCTCCTAGCAGGCCTAAATTAAAAAAATATTTTATGTAAATAGCATGACAACTATGAATATTATGATTATTTGTATTTAACCTTTACCATTTCTAGAAGTTCCTTATCACATTGCAAATCTTCACTTTTTAAATCCAAGTTCTGTTGAAGAGATTTATAGGTGCATATCAAGTAAGAAATTTAATTAACGTAGGTACATTTACAAAGCCCTTTAAAATAAAAAACTACAACTTACACCTGTGGTGTAAAACTGTTTGCTGCTTCCAGACGCACTGCAAACTGCTGTTGTGTGGCCAGGAGCGACAAATTATGCATTGATTATAATTCTAAATAGTAACAGTAATAGTAAGTCCAAAAGCAACTTATATGAGCAATGATCTAACACAGATGTGTGCAGCCTCATGGAAAAAATGGTTCCCATTAGCTCCTATTCAGTTGAATTTATTCATTTGAATAGGAGTGGCTGGGACTGTGGTTAAAAATGGTCCTTATATTGAAATTCCAAATAATTGAAGTTTACAAAAAGAAGATGTATATTCCCCTTTACCCAGATGGTGTGGTAAATCCCTTTTAAGAGCCAATTGCTATCAGTTGAACAATTACAGATGTGTCATATACCTAATCCTATGATTTGTGGTTCTTTTTGCTGTTCAAAAGTCTCAACAAGACATATTAATACTGACCAATAGTGACCTTTAACCCAGCCACATGCTCAGCAGTCCTCTTCTTCCTGGACTGCATGATTATCTTCAGTGAAAATCTGACATATATACAGTGGTCTCCTGATTTTGATGCCATGGCACATCACTAAGTGACCAGGGGTGTAGTGGGGCCGACACGGGGGGGTACCGCTGTGCCCTAACTTTTTTGAGAATGGGCACACGCGCCCACTCTTTATTTGCAAAGATGTATTTGGTGTTCTGCGGCTCTGGCCAGTCCGCCCCCCCCCTCCCAACGGCGGGGTCAGGAGAAGGAACCCGCTGGGGGCGTGCACCAGCTAGAGACGCGGACCACGTCTCCTGTATGGAATTGCAGGCTGAGGACGAAAACCCCCCCCAGGTCAGACCTGCAATGGGAAAGTGGGCGGGTTTGTGTATCATGCCATCACTCTGGGGGAAGCTTCTTCCCCTTTGAGTGACACATAGGCAGGGGTGTAGTTATAGTACAGTAATAGATAGTACCGTGCCACCTCTTCTTTTTTTATGACTACAACCCTGTAAGTGATCAACCAGGGATGTTACCTATCATATTCTAGGTTGGAGGATGCAGTGGGGTCCCTCCTACTCATCCTTCTTTCTCCATAGAACAGTACTCGCTCATTATACTGTCACTGGGCACAATCACAAAAAATTTCCAGCAACAGAAATTTTACATCTCTACATAACTTAAGTCACATGTGCAAGAGTGGAGCTAACCAGGTTGATAAATTCATTTATTGCATTATGATGTTATGTTATACAATGTATAGGATGTCAATATTGTGATGCTCACAGTTTACAGAAATCTATATGTAAGTACCTGCATCTGTTTCTGTTTTATTATTACTGTTTATCTTTGTTTTCTGATCTTTCCTGCTGCTGCTTGATTATCTTTTACTAGTCACCAAACAGAAAAAAAGCTTTTTTTTCTATCTAGATGACTACCTCCTCATTGAGACAAAAAAAAGCTAATAGTAAGGAATAAACCAGCACCACAGGCAAAACTGGTACCTAGTACTTTACCTTTTTTGTCCTTCAAATTGTCTCTGCAGACTTTCCAAGGACAGCAGGAGTTTCTATTTCCTACAGATGTTCCTTCCAGATAGTTGGTAAAGTGGAACTAAACCCACAATACTCCCCTAATCTTGTTCAGTTATAGGAGGCTGTTATGTTCCTTCTTATCTTCCCGGAGACAATCTTGGGCCTTCCGGATTAGCTGTGCCAGGATTTTTTTTTTCATCCCCAGCATGTGCAAGGGAAGCTAGGAGACGGCACAGGTCCACAAAATTTGATCGTTGGGTGGTGATCAGGCAATAACCACCAGCCTGATCATGGATTTATTATTGTGGAACTTTAGTTTCACTTTAAATGTTTTAATGAAAGTTGACATAAAGTGAAAAAACAAAGCATCACCAGGTGGAAAAACTAACTGACAAAAGACACGTCTTTTGTCATAAAATCCCTGGCCCCTGCTGGCTTTTTCTTAGATCTGCAGATTTTTTTGTTTTAGATGACACAAGCGCCATGTAGTGCGGAGCTCGGCTTGGTATGCTGAGCCACCCCATACAGAGCCAGCTGCCAGGGACACATGCAGGAGCTACATCACCAGTGGCTATTCAATGGCTGAAGAGGGGCATCATGGACCTGAAAATATGCCATAGACATGAAGGTGAAGATGGTGGCTTCCTGGGATGTGGCATTGACAGGATCCTGGAGCTGTCATGACCACATGGCACCTGCAAACAGGTAAATTTGTGCCTAAATCAGTAAGTATGCTGTGCTGAAGCTCACCACCCAGCAACAGGTACAGTTCCCCTTTAAGGTTAGGATAGGAAAAAGGAAGTCAAATTGTGACCTGATAACCTTTTCTGTATAGGTGATCATAGGTGTTAGGTCTAGCAGAGCAAAATAGTTCTATTAATAACAACACCTAGTTACAAGTTGTCAGATAATAATGTATAAAACATAATGAGCTCTTACTCTTTTACTAATTGTGACTCATGGGATTTGGAAAAACCGTCTACAGGTTTACAGTCTAAATAATAAAAATGTTACCTTTCCAGTTCAAAAACAGTACAAATACTATTTTATAGGATTCTGTAGGAAACTGAAATGCTGTTTTTACCAGCTCCCGATGTGGCCCTGATTTAGGAAGGCTCTCCAAGGTTGGAGAGGACAGACTTTCATCAGTGAACCTGGGTGATACAGAAAACCTAGAATTGATTTACTAAAAGTAATTTGCTATTTGTTAACAAACGTTTTCAATCCTGGACCACATCCATTCCAGATTTGCTTGATCACCCAAGCTGATAAAAGTGTATCCTCCCAAGTCTTGGAGAGCTTTAAGAAATCAGGCCCTATTGGTCATTGGTGCTCAGCTATTTAATGAGACCCCCCCCCCCCCTTCCGCAGGATGGAATAAATCTTTCCCATAAAGTTTAATTAATAGGGCTTATGTTCATGTTATGTTCGTGTTATGGTTTTGGTTTTATGGAACAGGGCAAGGCTAAAGCACCCTATCATGTTGTGTTGTCTGCACTTCACGAGGGAGATTTCCTATCTTATGATAACTCAAAATGTTGTGTCCCCTAAATTTCTGTTTCAGTGACAATGGCTATGGTCACCAGAACAATGAAGTAGGTGACTCTTCCCAGCAATAACACAGACAGCAATAAAAACTTAACAAAGGGTCTAATCCTTTCACACTTTATCCAAACTTAAAAAAAATGGATTAACAATTACACTTTACATTTACTTCAACTAAACTTTTTGACTTAGGTTACATTGCACATGGGTAACCTCTAACATACACTTACGTTTGATCAATTCCATAATTGCTAGATTCTAAGTCTAAAGCTGCGTACACACTGCAAATTTTTCTCGCCCGATAATCGGTATCGGCCAATTATCGGGCGAAAATCTGCCGTGTGTACAGTCAGTGTTGTCCATCGTCCGGACGACCGTCCTGGCGGATCCATGGACGATGGATGACGACCGATCCTAATGAAAGGGAAGGGGAGAGCGCGCAGCAGGGTGCCGCTCCGTCGCTCTCCCCCTCCCCTCTCCATAGAGCATGAACGGTGCTGTATGTACAGCATCGTTCATGCATCGTGCAGTCTTTTCTCGTTGGAAAGGATCGTGAAAGATCCTTTCCAACGAGAAAAATTGCAGGTGTGTACGCAGCTTAAGATTAATCGTTTTTGTGTTAAAATAATTGCGCTAGACTTGATAGAGAAATGTGCTCTTTGGAGGTAAATAAGTATTTATAACTTTACTGTTCCCATTTCAAAGAAACAACATTCAGTTTGAACCTGGGATAGAAGCCAGGAAAACCTAAATAAGATTACATTGTTTAGGATAAATGCAGACGTGACATTAAATCTATGCTAATGAGCTCCATGGTGGATGATTTTTGCATATAAATACCACTGTGAATAATGCTGTAACAGTATGGAAGTAAAGGATGTTACTGGTTTGTAGGAAGAAACATCATTACATAATTCTTCAATTTAAGTATATCTAATGATCCTAGGTTTAACACGTTGGGCACCAGAGCAAAGATATTCAAATACATTGTTGATGCTTCAATACAGGTACTTCATTACTGATACATAATTGCTAAAGCCTGTGAATGTTTCAGATATTAAATAGTTTGTAATCTAAGAAAATCTGGATGAGCAATGATTATTGCTGTCAAATGTAATATTGCTCAAACATGCTGCTGTTTGGTTCGAGGTCCTTTCAGCCAAAAAGGTCCAAATTTCGGTGTTCAGGATACTCACATCCCAACACTATTAAATTAAATAGAGCAGGAATTCTGAGCTTTGGTCTAGGACAGGGGTCGGCAACCTGCGGCTCGCGAGCCACATGCGGCTCTTTGGATGTGAAGCTGCGGCTCTTTAGTTCAGTCTGTCGGAAGCTATTCTATCTTTTTTTTCTAAATACCTTTACCCAAAAATTTCTTGGGGGGGGCCATCATAACAACAAAAAATTCACAGGTCTCAGAGCAGAAACAGAAGGCCTTGCAAGGATTTAAAATATATATATATTTAGGTCTCATAGCAGAGGCAGAATGCCTTGGAGGGGTCTCTCTGTAGGCCTTTTGACAGAGGTTGAAGGCTTTGATGAGAGGCAACTGGCCGGCATGTATTTTCTGGATTGGAGGGGGTCAGATTTACATAATTTAGTGATTTAAAGCATCCTCCAAGCATCTTTTTTAAATAATGTGTGTATTCAATGTTGTCCACAAAAATCCTCTCCCCATAATATGGTATTTTAATATTTTCATTTTTTTCTTTGGTATTTGTCCCCCATGCCTGGCCATTTAAGACTTTTTAACACAGTTTTCCCCTTTTAGTCCCCAAAAAGGCGAGAATCTAAAAGCAAAGTTTGCCTCTTACAGAATCAATGGAGTTCACTATATACGCCGGCCATATTCACTCATTACAGTAGGGGGAAAATCTCTACTTCATATTACAGATTTTATGAACATTTGATCTGGCAAGGCCTCAACCCAACAAGATTCATCTAGAGAATGTTGAGTTTTTGTAGGGGGAAGCCTACCCTCAAATAAAGAGGGAATTCTTTTAAAACTAAAGATGCCTTTTTTTCTCAAACCTGGCAAAGTTTGTTAAATATGCCTTATAGAATATAAAATGTTATGTTAAATGCTGAATCTTTGGCACAAAGAAGGAAACAGTTAAAGAAAAAAAAAACTTGATTTACGTCATTCAGGCAAGTGTCGTATGCTTTGTGTGTCACAGCTTCGGGAAATTAAATGTTGATACGTGTGTAGCACAATTCATTTTAGGAATGCGTACACTAAATAATTAGAGATTGTTATCCTGCTAATTGCACAGTATTAGGAAAATGGAAAACATAGCTCTTACCTAAGCAATTACACTGAACTTTTAAATGAATAGAGGAAAAGGAGCTCAACCGAAACACAGAAAGGGAAAACTCATTACAAATGATCTAGAAGGAATGCAATTTCTCCATAAACTAATGGCTGTGATATTTTTTTCCTGATTACAGTCCGTTGTATTTTTTTGGCTGTATTACATACTCAATATTTAATTTGGAATTTTTCAAATCAATGTTTATACATTTTTTTTTTCATTTAGGTTAGTACTCTTTTAAAATGTTGACTCTCCAAAGTAAAGTTTCACATTTTACAAGATAGAATTTGCATGCAATCGTTGACTGAGAATTTTCTTCTTCTTTGTTTACCTCCCTTTATTATGCTGTTCATGATGGGTAACAAACCTAAGGCTAGTACACATGACTGATGCACTTGTCCTAATTTATATCAGTTTTGATCCAATCTGTTGTACACAGACAAATTTGATATAACCAGTATGTCCTGTCTATCAATGCCTGTTTTGAAACCCAAATATCGGTTGCTTATGATTGATCGAACGTGAAAGTAAAGTTTTACATGTATGTTTTAGACAAGCTAAATTCCAGACAAATCACAAAAATTAAATGCATACTATATATGCCAACTTCCCACAAATATATGCAGACTTTCTTGTGACTCAGACATGTCTACTCGATCATATATCCAGGTTCCTGATGATACAGGGCCCCTGAACCCTCTAGGGAAGATCCTATTTTCAGAATGGGCAGAGCCAAGTTTTGAAATGGTTCCATTCTCTGCATTATACCTCTGTGAATCGAGCGATGGAAGAAGAGTCCAGAACATTCTCTGCACATTCTGCACTCAATGGAATTAGGTTGACAACACTTAACCCAGGAGGTGACTGGGAGCCAAAGTGAAGAGTCTGCAAAGGACAGCTTTGGAGATCTGGTAAGTATAGCAGATGGAGCAGCAGGTGAGTATAGCATCTGGACCTTATATTGCAGTATTCGCCCTCCCATGACACTATCCTCGCAATCCTGCACTGGTCCTCTTCTGTGTATCACTTAGAAGTAAAAATGTCTGCACAATTTAGTTCTTTGTCTCTGCCACCTTAAGGCTGTGCCTACTGTGCCTAATGGTAAATCATGTCCTGAGCAAGCATATAGCCTATCTTTGTGAGGGATTTTACCAGAAGCTCAAAAGAACACAAAACAGAATTACACGCACTAAGGTAGTCACAGTCTGAACTCTCTTGAAGGCTTCTTTATCCAGTAGCTACGAAAATAGTTACAGACAAACAACGAGTTTCAGTCAAGTTATGCCATTGGCTTTAAACAAATGGGAACCCAAATTATCTTTATAGAAAGAAACTTTATTGCAAATAACATTATTTCATATTAAGTTACATGTTAGGTTATACAACAAGAGATATTTGGTATTGTTATCTGCAGAAATTGAAATGTTCCTGAACTTCTAGGTCCTCTCTTTATATGTCTGACATCCCAGGATTGTCTATAGTAATACAAGTTCACTGCCGTTGACACATTATAAGTTTACATTCACTAACAAGTACTGAGCCAGGTTATAAGCTTTTGCTGGTGATTACTGTTGCTCCAATCAGGAAGCAGGAAAAGTCATGTCTCTTAAAGGCTTTAAAACATTGCACCGAATGGTGAACCGATTACTTCCATATCAATCTTTCACACTAATTGGACACACGAGAACTTGCATTTAGTTATACAATAAATAAAGAAGAATAGGGCAAATCAATAAAACTTTCAAAGCAGCAGAAAAACAGTTTTTCAGTTTTTGAATAATAAATGTAAACATATGAAATACAAAATAACTTTTTAAGAGATTGACCAACATTCAAAAATGTGCTGCAAGGCCCACACCACAGTATTAGTATTATATGTACCCATGCTTCTTCTTAGAAGAACACCTTGGGCTGGCTTTCAGCTCCAAAATCCCGAAGAGACCTGAAGATATCAGCTGCAGCGTTTTGAACTGCCCAAGGGCAATGCTCAAAGCTTTGCAATAGTATAAAGCTAGCCTTAAAGCTGACCTGGTGGGAATTAGTGTATTATTATTATTATTGTTTTTATTATTATTAACCTCCCAACCGTTAAGCCCGTACTTTTTCGTATTAAAAAAAGTTGCAATTATCGATAACCCCGTACTTTTCTCACTCCCCACTTACCTGGTCCCGCTGTGCTCATCCAGCGTCGTGTCCGTGTTCCAGCGTCGTCCTCCAGCGTCGATCTCCCTCTCCAGCGTCGGGTGCCGTCTCCTGGTCCCGCTGATCGTCCCTCCTCGTTCTCCTTCCAGCGCCGGGTGCTCTCTGAAACAAGAAGCCGGCTAGCGGAGGAAAAAAAAAGCCGGCCGGCTTCTTGTGCGTGCGTGCGTGCGTGCACGATGACGTCGGCGTGTGTGCGGGAAATTCAAATTGAAACTCATTCATTCATTTTGGATTGGATTGGATACAGGAGTTTGTATTCAATCCAATACAAAATGAATGAATGAGTTTCAATTAAAAATAAATACAAAGTATGTATTTTGTATTGGATTGAATACAGGAATTTGTATTCAATCCAATACATAATGAGAGTTTGAATTTTGTTCTCATTTTGTATTGGATTGAATACAAAGTCCTGTATCCAATCCAATACAAAATAATAGAAAATATATTTATGTGGTTTTGTCTATAGGTATGTGACGGACACTAGGGAGGTGTTTTAGAAAGATATATTACTATACAGTATACCGAATTATCGCATTTTCAGTATTTTTCATTTATTTATGTATTCTTGTTTAAGCTGAATTTTGTGTTTTTCCTTTAATTTTATAAAAAGTAATTTTTTTTATTTTTACATGATTGTGCGTTTCAAACATTTTTTCTATTCATTATATCTACTAGACCCCTATTCGGACATATTTCTTTAAGTTACAGGTCTACAATTTAAAAAAAAAATTTCATGAAAACCTGTAACGCTTTTGGTACAGAAATCTAGACCTCAGTGTAACGCCCAGGTGGTTAATAATATTAATAAACAGGATTTATATAGCGCTAACATGTTACGCAGCGCTGTACATTTAATACGGGTTGCAAACAAAAGACAGACAGACAGTGACACAGGAGGAGGAGAGGACCCTGCCCAGAAGAGCTTACTATCTAGGAGGTATATTGTGTATTTCTTTAGAACTAGATTTTTATGATTTCCAGTTGGCCATATTTACGTAACATAGAACTCCCTATTTAAGATACATTACACAGACCTACTATCTTTAGTTAAATTACAATGTTGCATAAAGATTTATTTTGTTTGTTACCTGGAGGTTTATAATATTTTTATATCAATGCCTTAGCTATGATGTCATGGACACGTGTCCTATTTATGTTATAGAGTACTTTCATGCCTTAATTCATAGGATACCACCCTTTGGGCTAGTTCACCCAGACAGTGAGGTTACTCCTTTCTTGCTAAAAGTAATCATGGCTGGAGAGCACATCTTTAGTTCCAACCAAGAACAGCCTAGGGAATAAACAGAATGGCTGGGGGGGGGCTGACATCAACTTTTTGAGTGCCAATCAAAACCATATCAACATTCATTCATTCTGAACCTAGAGCATTGTGCATTGCCAGGGGTGGACATAGGGAGGTGCCCCATACCCTCCCCAGTCACAAGGGGCTTTTGGTGGGGGGCCCTAAGTCAGTACTGCACAGGGGCCCCCTGTTGGCTACGACTGCCACTTTGCATTACATAGTAACTGTTTTAGGTATTTATTTAGTTACTGATTTAGGTGGTCTGTCATAAAGGAGCCTGTAGATGTAGTTTAGAGAATATGAACAAGATTAATGAGATCATTTAATTTCAGGACTTTGGAAGTTATGTATGAGGACAATGTATACACGCTGGTTAAGAATAGTTCCTATTGCAATTGTCATTTCCAGTTACAGTATTTAATACACCTAATCCAGTGCCAATTGTCCTTGCCTACAATACCCACTTTATTATGTTGCCTACTTGCATTAAACAAACAAACCAGAAAGCAAAGTACAATTAAATCTGTAGTTTATAAAACACATTGATGCTTCTGCTTGATTGTCTGTAACATTTCTCTCCTGAAGTTTCTGGGTTTCTTTGCTGTGTTGCCAGATCGCTTCGGGCTAGATGTGTATTCCTGAAACATCATTACTTAAAGCAGCTGTTGTGCTTTTGTGGCTGACTGCTCCTCTTGTTATATTTGTCATTCGCTTTCAGCGTAACATCATCAAATGAAATCCCCCTCATCCCCGTTCAGTCAATCTGTGTGACAGCAGAGGAGGACAAAGTGCAATGTCAGCATTTGCAGTACTTTTCCCAATGCAACCAGCAAAATATTCTCTTTCTAGGCAATATCACTAAGCATATGGTAATCTTAAAGCAAACTTATCCAGAAACAATCTTCATTTTTGAAAACTGCCAGTGTCTTTTGTGGAATTGGTAGAACTGGAGAAGCAGTAAAGATATGTGTAGGTGGCAGAGGAGCCACAAAGTATACTTAAAAATGGTCCTGGTTGACATACATACATCAACACTTTATTAGGTACACCTTGCTAGTACCAAGTTGAACCATTGTTTGTCTTCAGAACTGCCGTATTTCTTTGTGGCATAGTTTCAACAAGGTGCTGGAAACATTCCTCCAGGTTTTTGGACCATATTGACAAAATGGTATCAGATTTGTCACTTGTATATTCATGATGTGAATCTCCCATTTCATCCACATCCCAAAGGTGATCTATTGGACTGAGATCAGATGAATGTGGGGCCACTAAAGTAAAGTGAACTCATTGTCATGTTCAAGAAACCAGTTTGTGATGATTTGAGCTTTGAGGCTAAATGTGAAACTTTTTCACTCTTGTACACAACTTTAGGAAATTATGCTCTAATATGTCTGTTTGCTTTGAGGCTTGGAATGGCTTAACCAGATCACCTTCCCCAATATAAGGAAATGTGTCCACAATCATGCAAGCTGTTTTAATTGTACCGCACATGCAAACCCCCTATACCTTAGATGATTTAATCCCATAAATTCCCTAACTGGAAATATTATCCTTAACCTGGGTGGACAGTACACAGGAAAAAAAGCAAAATATAAAAAGGACCAATAAATATATTCACAGAAATATGAAACTGCAAATTGTATAAAAAATAACCACCAGGATAACGTTACAAAGATAACTCCCATTGGGCCTGATTTACTAAAGCTCTCCAAGACTGGAGAAGATAGACTAGCATTGGAGAACCTGGGTGATCCAACAAACCGGCAATGGATTTCTTAAAAATCATTTGCTCTTAGATGGTAAATGTTTTCTATCCTGGACCAGATTTATGCAAGCCATGTTCACCCATGATAGACTATCTTCTCTAGTCTTGGATAGCTTTAATATATCAGACCCAATGTGTACACAATAAAATTGCACTAGAATGCACAAGAATACCAAAAACCCTTTCTAAAGACTGTGTCCCTGTTTTGAAGTGCTGAGCTCACAGCTGTATTCATTTTATTGTATCTATAAAACAGGAATCACACTATTTCATATAATTTTTCTTTTCCTTTTATCTCCAAATGCATCAAGCAATAAATTGCACAATTTTTTCATTTAGATGATATTTTAATTGCGGGATGTATTGACTACTGAGATGTAAAAATAACTCAGACAAGAAATGAATAATTTCCACTCGGATGCAAATATTACAGTAATTATATGTGCATTTTTTGATCCCATCTAACAAATTGGGAAGCAGAGAACATATCTAATAAGGGTATTGATGTAATCTTCATAGCAGGACTAATATACGTATCATTTAGTGCTATCAATGCAGGAAAACATGACTAAGTGGTGTATCTTTTTTTCTATTGTATTTTACTGATTTAATAAATCTGAGCTGCAGACAAATGACTAAACAGGTGAAACACATATATGTATATATACTTTCCAGTTTTATATGTCTAAAAGGGATACATTGTTTTTCATGAAAATTTATTTTACAGTATAATATAATAGTATGAGAATAATAAAGTTTGAAACAAAAAATCATGTAAAAATAATTAATTGAATAAATTAAAAAATCTATATATTTAAGAAAAAAAAATAATTTTTTTTATACTTTTTTAAAAATACATAATATACTCATACTAATATATATACTGTAAAATAAGTTCTTGAAAACAATGTACTGCTTTTACACATATAAATTGAAAAAATCCAATATATTGCATTCAATACAGTTATTTTGTATTGAATGCAATACAAATGGATTTTGATATCCCGCCCCGCCCGGCCGGCAACGTACACGCGCACCAACGTCACCGGGAATTTCCTGGTGACTCATCGGATGCAGAAGCCGGCCGAAAGAAGAGAGAAGAAGACAGAGATCATGGCAAAGGAGGGCACGGGACGCCGGCGGATCAGGTAAGGCTCTATTTACTATTTACTATTACCTCCCATAGGGTTACCTGTAGGGAGGTTAAAGATTGGTAATTCTCCTTAGTCCATTAAATTATAAATACTTTTATTGATAAGTTTTATGGTCATAAAATACCATTAATATTCTTTGTTCTGGGTAATAAATTTAAACCATTTCTATTGCCTAAATTCCCATGTAAAATCTGTTCCCAGCCTTATGAAATTGCTTCACCCATCATGGTACATCATCATTACTGAAGCAGAAGAACAGATTCCCAGTCCAGACTGAATACCCTGAAATCTCCTGAACCTACCGCTGTGCATTGAAGGGCATGTGTGTAAATACTGCATAACAGCATGTGCTAAACAACAAAATCATCAGAATAAAGAATGAAAAAACAAACCATCACGCAGGTAAAACCAAGGGTGACCCCCTAGACTAACCTCAATCAAAATATCCCATAAATAAGATGAATCCGCTATATTTCCTAAAGGCTTTAACGCATGAAATTTAAAAAGTATTTTTTCACAATTTTGAAAATTTAGATAAATAATATCTGCTGATCCTCCCATTGAGGTCCTTGTTCATGTGATATAAAGTCACAAATCCTTGTTCCTTTTACTTCTGAGTTGTCACCCTGTCTTCCATTGATAAAAAACTGGCCATGTTTTACACACACTATGGAAGCATACTCCACTGTTGTCACCATCAGAAGCCATGTGTGTATGGTTACTGTGGATGAAGTCTCCTCTCTTCTTTATTCGTCTCCATCTAATACCTGTCTGCTTGACCCAATTCCCTCTGATCTACTCTGTGCTCATTCCTCCACCCTGGCCCCTGCCCTAACTGAACTATTCAAACCCTCCTTTTCTACTGGTATCTACCCCGCTGCTTTCAAACATGCCATAATTCTCCTTATCCTGAAGAAACCCTCACTAGATCCCTCCATACCTTCCAGCTACCATCCTATCTCCCTTCTCCCATATATCTCCAAAGTTCTTGAATGCCTAGAAAAGATCTACCGATTACCTGAGCAACAACTCTCTCCTTGTTCCTCTCCAGTCTGGCTTTCGAGCTGCCCATTCCACTGAAACAGCCCTTACTAAAGTGACCAATGACCTCGTTAGAGCTAAGAGTCAAGAAAACTTTTCCCTGCTCCTTCTCCTTGATCTTTCCTCCGCTTATGACACTGTTGATCACCCCCCTCTAAGACAAATCATGCGCTCCATTGGTATCAGTGACACTGCTCTCTCTTGGTTTGCTTCCTATTTGTCTGACCGCTCCTTTCAAGTTTCCTTCAATGGTAATTCCTCCTCTCCCACGCTCCTCCTTGTTGGTGTTCCCCAATGGTCAGTCCTTGGACCAGTTCTCTTTTCCCTGTACACCTCCTTTCTTGGTAGCCTCATATCCTCCTTTGGCTCTCAGTACCATCTGTATGCTGATGACACTCAAATCTTTCTGTCCACCCCTGACCTGTCTCCCTCAGTCCTGGATAAGGTCTCATGCTGCCTGTCAATTATATCATCATGGATGTCTGACCGATTCCTGACTTATTTCTAACTGTTAACAACAATGTTATTCGGCCTTTCCCTCAGGCACGTTGTCTTTGCGTCACCTTTGATTCTGCCCTCTCTTTTACCTCCCATAGTCTGAATATTTCCAGGTCCGCCCCTACCTGTCTCCAGAGACCACCAAAAGCCTTGTACATCCTATTATCATCTCTCATCTGGACTACTGTAACATCCTCCTCTCTGGTATTCCACTAACCCGACTCTCTCCTCTACAATCTATCATGAATGCTGCAGCCAGACTCATCCATCCTTTCCACCGCTCCTCTTCTGTTGCATCTCTTTGTAGTTCTCTACATTGGCTTCCATTTCACCTTAGAATCAAATTCAAGCTCCTGTGCTTTGCCTTCAAATCCCTCCACAGTTCTTGCCCCACTTACATTTCTGACTTGGTAAAAAAATACACCCCCAGCCGCTCCCTCCGCTCCTCCGATGACCTACTACTGACTTCCTCACTCATAACCTCATCAAACACACGGCTACAAGACTTTTCTTGAGCTGCCCCAACTCTCTGGAATGGTCTTCCTCGTCCTATTAGGCTTGCTCCTTACTTTCTGCTCATTTTAAAGAGCATTCAAAACCCTCCATTCCAGTTTCTTAAACCCTCACTACTCAGTCACCACTCCATATCCAACTCCTATTGTGTGCTATTTCCCATTTTTTCAAACTTGCTGTCAAACCATCACATTGCAGCAAACTTCCCACCACTACATATTTCCCTTCCTATTGTGTGCTAATTCCCCCACTTACTAGATTGGGTCCTTTCCTCCCTTTCACTGTCTGTATTCGTCTGTCATTTGAAACCCCTATTTAATGTACAGCGCTGCGTAATGTTGGCGCTATATAAATCCTGTTTATTAATAAAATATTATTAATAATATTAATGTCTTTAAAATTGCAATGCAGCCAGTGAAGGAGTACATGCTAGCAGGAACTGGGTACAATTTGGTTGCAAGAGACTGTATACTGAAAAATAAATGGCATTCAGTTAGGGTTTAAATTTACTTTAAAGTGCATTGTGCCTGCTGTATGGGTTGCTGATAGCAGCATCTGAAGTCTCCTCTTATGTCTCCTAGATCTGGTATACTCTAAATAAAATTTTCCAAGGAGATGAGCTGCTCCTTAGCAAAGCCATTCACCTTTAACCAAACAGAGCACTCTAACAGTAGCTAATAGAAGCTTGTTTGCAGCAAAGCCGGATATAAAGAAATGGCAAACCTATGACACAGAAATTGTCTTTATTAAATGTAAAAATCAAAATCATAATGGATTTTTCTTAGAAAAAGCAACAGCAAATATAAAATTCACAAAGAAAGAGTATTTTTTTATTTTAAGCAGTACAGATGGGTCACTGCCACCAGCATGGACAGTGTAGAAACCCCATTATAATCTCTCTCATTATTCAATTGCAAGTGCATTAGAAGCTGACATATTCAGGTACTTATACTAACTGAGAATAAATTTACATTTAACATATTAGTGAATTAACAAGTGATTTTTATGTCCTGGGCTTTACATCTGTATTCTGAATTATATTGTATAGTAATACAAGTATCCCATTTTAAATAGAGCTTTATTTGTCGTCTTTGCACTAAAACAGAAGCTCCACTTACACTTTCTGGGCCTCTATCCAAATCACTATGCTCCTATCAAGTTAAAAATGATCTTTAAAGAAATATTCTAAAATATACTCACCTTACTCCTATCTTTACCCATGGCATCTAGGTGAGGATGATGTCACCATTCATCTGGGAAGATTCCTGTAAAACAAAAAGCAGCTGAAACCTGAAAAAAAATTTTCAATGAACTTAAGTGTCTTCTTCTGAAATTTTTCCTCACCTGAATCCAACCACAAGGACAGTGATAGCACAGAACTCTTACCATGGCCTTTACAGATGAACCCCTGTACTCATTACTCTAGTTGAGTGTGATGGATATATGGGGTCCTCTTAATAAAGGAGGCCAAACAAACCCCCACTGGTAAATGAATGCATGGGATCAAGTATGCACACACTATCCCCCCCCTCTTTCCTCACCACCAAGGCCTCATGTCTAGTGAAAAGTCTTTTTCCAATATTAACCCTTGTCAGTGTTTTGTTTTTTTTTCATTTTTGCATATTTTTAGTATGAAAAAAAACAATGTTGGTAATTGAATGTTGGTAAATGATCCTCTATGCAATCGTATAGTACAGATAACAAGTTCTTATTAGGGAGACATTAGGAATTTATCAGACCCCTAATGTCATCTCTGCACCTGAGCAAAAATTTAGCTCACCCTCTTTTACCCCAGCTAACACTGGTTGGAGAAAGGTCAGTGCTGGGGGTTTCTGGTGTTATTCTACACAGAGAAGATCACTGAATGGAATGACCTTTGCAGTATCCCCGCTGTTCTCCATCCTGACACCTATCATGATCATCCCAGGCACCCTGGTGAAACAGGTGAGCAAACAGGACAAATGGCAAGAAATCTATGGAGATTCCTATATATATATATATATATATATATATTTTATATATATATATATATATATATATATATATATATATATATAAAAATATGGAGATTCCTGCATGTAGATCTGACTTTACATGCACCTAATCATATCTACAATATAGCTGACATTCAGAGCAAACGTAAAAATAAACTTCTGGCACGTAAAATGGCTTGGAGTTTGTTTTCTTATCGCTTCTATTAAGACCTGTCAAAACCTTCTATTTTTCAGTAAAATTTGAGAATAAATAAACTTTAAACATTTGAAGGTATAGTGCCAGTTGACTCAGGACAAAAACATATTGTAGAACAAATCATTGATTGAAATTCTGATGCAAATTAGGCCCTGGGAGTTTTTACATTCAGTTAATGTAAAAACCTGCTGCTGGTGGTGGCTACTGGGTGCAGTCATCATGGTTGTGATACCAGCCAACCCCAATGGTATTTTCCTTTGCAATCGACTCTTCTTAGAGTGGTTGAATTCCCTAGCAACAAGGACACATTTCTAGTGACTAAATCATTTACCAAAAATAAAAACACTAGAAATAAGCATTTTAAATACTTAACTTTGTATAATTTTACTTGATATTACTTGCCTTGGGGATAAGGTTTCTTCATCTATAGAATTCTGGTATTATTAAAATTACTTACCCCTGTGATCCCTACAGAAAGCAAATTAATATAGAACTTATTTTAAGTTTTGGCATTGAAAGTGAACATATAGCTGTTATAATCTTATCTTTATTCCCTCATTTTCTAGCTTTAATAAATTAAATAAGTTTAATGAGTTTTATTGTGCATTTACAAAACAACCACAACTTATAACTGGGATGTATTTGCCCTTTCAAGGCAGAATATCATTAGACCATATGAAGTCCATAATTAAACATTTGTCACATTGTAAAGAATGACTTTAATAAACTTCAATTTTTGGTGACAAGCAAAGCGATATTATAAATTAAATCAATTTTCCCATAGCAGTATACTTTAAGAATCTCACATTTGGAATACTTTTTAATTGCCTAGATTTAATTACACAAGTTCATGAGAACTCTGGAGTGCGGAGAAGTAGAGAAATATCACTGCAATCAGTAGCTTGCAGATATCTGACTCATAGCTTTTGAACTTCACACAAACAGTACACAAGAAGAAAAAAAAGCCCAAATTCACATGAATATAATTTCAGTATTTAGCAAAATATCCACAGAGTAAGCGTTTCATTGGAAATTCTCGCCTGTGGCTAAATGAGGCATGTGGCAACAATGAGCAATCATAGCTAGCTTGTTTAATAAAACATATGTTACGAAGGAACAAATTTTATAAGAACAGCTCTTGTTTTAAAGGGGATTCATTCTTTTTTAATTCTTACCCTTTAGGTTAAGAAGAAGTTTTGTCTGTCTAAAAGCTATTATGCATACAGAAGTAGGTTAAGTTATGAAAAAATGAGTGACAGGTGCCCTTATTAAAAAAAGTAACAGGAATAGCAGAACAGTTTGGCCAAGGTAATAAACAAGGCAAATCAAAGCCAGTGACAGAAGGTTTGTGCTGTAAGAATTTTTTGGATATGTACAGGGAAGTGTTCAGCATTGACAACCATTGACCGTTTGGAAATTTACAAACTGCTATTCGAAAGAATGCCAAGCTAAACATTAAATTCAGGCCAATCGCCCCTTCTCTCCTATTTTTCCCTTGTATGCCTTCTTTTCCCCACTTTATCCCTCGCTTTTACTTTTTATAGTAAACCTCTTTTTTTAAAAAGAAAAGTGAAAAGGAAGAGAAAAGACCTGTTAATATACTGTAACACTGGCTTTTGTATATTTTGATCGTTTGAACAGTTGATGTAAAGTCTTGTTTGCTTCTTATCTTCATTATTAAAAATAATGAAAATAAATTTATCAAATCACAAAAAGTCTCACAAAATTCTTATCTAAACTTTAAACTGCTATTATAAATTTGATTCAGCTTGTAGAGGAAGTGGCTGAAATAACATTTTATTTAAAAAAATACCCTTTAAACATGGCTTTTTCATTTACAGTTGTTCCTGAAGTTGCTAGGGGTTGAGCTGTGAGCAATAACAAGCTGATCTTCTACCTACAATGACAACCAATAGGAAGGAGACATTTCCCACTGAAACTCAATGCAACAACAATCTACAATCCACTGCACGGGGGCATTTTTCTGCTAACAACCAATGCTAACGGGCATTTCCCCACTGACCACCAATATAGGAAAGCATTACAATTTCCACAGTCCATGTTGTAAAATATGTGGTTCTAGGTGTAAAACATTCTTGATATGCCACATTCTTTACTCTTTAGAGGGTAACGGATCATGCTATTTCACTGTGTATTGAAGATATAAAATAATTTGACCTCACATTTTTTTCAAGGGTTCCTCCAGGGTAAAAAGTTTGAGAAAGGTTCCTTTAAATCATATAAACCTAAAATAAATTGTGCATCTTTGGCAATCCATTTAGTAGCAGTAGCTTCCATATTTTGGCATTGCTTTTCATTGATTTCATGCTTTCGTCCTTCTTTAGAACATTTCATTTCGTTTTAGATTTTTTAATTGTTGAAAATGTCAACTTCTTAATCTCTTTCTCCACCTCCGCATTGATTTCTTGTGTTTTTTTTCTTTTTTTTTTTAAAGTGCAAAGGTAACTGTAATAGTAATCATTACCGTGGCTTAGTAACATTCCATATCCATTAAAATTACATTTTCTGTTTTCATCTTACTGTTTCTCAGCTCTCAGAGGTACGGTATGAATCACAAAGATAGAATCTGATTCCTTATAATGCATAATAAGAAGTCATTACAGCAAAGATGAGGCAGTGGTAAAGGCTCAGGCAGTGTCATTTCAGGTGTCATCAAGCATTACCAAAACCTTTATCTTCCACAGTAGATAGATTTAAAAGAGATTTAATTATTACAATCTAACATGATCATTTAGCACCTTTTCTTGTTAAAATGCTGAAAAAATTTAGGCAAGAATATGTACGATACCATTTTATTCTAAATAAAAAAACTAGTTAAATGAAATGAATATAAAACACACACATACCCTACCATGCAGCCAGCAATGTCCTAAATTCTGCTAGTTCTTCTATCCCTCTTTTCTTACTTCTGTGCTAACAACTCACTCCTGGCACTTACAGAATTTCCACCACTAGTGCCCAGTGCTTATCAGAAGTTACACAGTAATGGAACAACCATCAGCCAGTAGAAACACTCCATGCTGTGTTCATTAACAACCATGGAGCCCATTGGCTGATGAGTATTAGGAACAGGAACTCTCCCTGCAGTTTAACTCCACAAGGTATGGTATAAGGCAGGTATTGATAGGCAAAATATTTCCTAGCATTAATTGTTTCCTGGTCCTTCTACTATCCCCAGCATTGGCACTAAAAAGAAAGGAGAGGAGACAAGTTACTTTTTTTTGGGGGGGGTATGTATAAATATTTAGTTACCTTTTTACCTGAAAATAGCAAGTATATTACATATACTTTACTAATCAATTCTTCTTTTTATTTTTAACTGTTAAATTCAAAATATATCCAAAGCAAAACTGTTTTTTGTTTGTATCTAATAGGAAAAAGTTGAAACCTCTATGGGTATGTTTTAATCTTGATTTGTGTCCCATCGGGTAATGACTGGATTGAACATGGAGAACTCAGTGATATATGGTATAGATACACTTTAAAATATGAAAAAAATAATATAATACGGGGGAGTCAATATTTTTCTTTTTAATGTAAAGGAAATTCTCTCTCGGAAAATTTTCCCCTTTTTTATGTTCTAGGAGCAAATCAACATTTTGGATTTACCTAAACTTTCATTAGTAAAATTAAAAGGCATTAATCTTCCCAACTGATAGACAACAACAAAAACCTGACCCTCACCACTCCAAGTCCAAAAAACAAATTGGCTGTTGCTATACATTATTGTGGTATAATATTTATAAAGCAGCAAATCTAACATTCACTGAGGCATTCTCTGGGAGATTTCGCAAGTCCCTGTGTTTCACTGGCAGTAATTGGTTTTCCACCGAGAAATGTTTGAGTGAATGTCAGGATCACTGTTTTTACATAGACTACTAGGAGGGCTGTTTATAAAGCCGTGAATCTTACATTCACTACACATTCTCTGGTGGAGGCCTGTTTGTTGTCAATGGCAGAGAATGTTAGGGGAATGTCAGATTTGCTTCTTTTTTAAACAGACCCCCAAGTCCCATCCATAAAATAAAGACCATTGGGATTTAGTGAACATGAACATCAGGATTAAAACAATTAAAAAAACTCAGTTTCATTACAAAACTTTTAAGCCGGAGTGTAGCGTGACTAAATTATTTTCTACATGACTAAAAGAACAAAAATGGCTGTCCCATTGTCGACATAATATATGGACCCAGCTCATTATTATTTTTCATCTGTGTTTTGAAACTTTTATCTGCACTGCTTGACTAAAGAGCATTTTAATTTCATGCCAGCTATCAATCATGGCAGCCGAGACAGTGCTGAGACCTCTTGAAAAATGTCATTGCAGCGCTGATCTCACATTCACAGCCAGATTACTGAATTAAAAAGTTTTTTATGCTGAGCAACACCATCTAATTTTATCTAATATTAAAGTTTGCCCATTAGAATTCAGGCTTTTTTATCACAATTATATTGCTTTTTTCGTCTAACAGAGAGAGAAAGAGAGAGGGGGGGATAAGCAGTGATCAATGACTATACAGGTCTGTCAGGTAATACAGCACTAATCTGTTTTATTATACATAGGATATTTGCATTTCCAAAAAATAATATACTGCACGACATGCTTCTTTATGTTAACTCAAATATTGGGACATGGTCCATCTATTAAAAACTTGTTTACATACAGGTGTAACACGGCTGTAGTTTTGGGAATAAAATAGCTTTGGGTTTATTTGGCTTTTATAATAATATATATACACCCACCTTTTTCCTTCTTCCCAATCATACACACCAGACTTCTGTTGGATTAAATTGGCCATAGCAGCCTGTTTGTTTAACAACTGATAAATATATATATATATATAACATTTTGTATAAAAACATATAATAACCTTATCTTAAAACTTCAAATAACCCCTCCAACGCAGCATTCTAAACTTATTTCTTTCTTACAGGGCAATGAAAATTTTTATTTTACAATTACCAAAAATTACCTCCCCTCATTAACCAGGCCCCCAGCCGCTATCACACCGCCTCGGGGACTATCAGCGGATGACCACCTCTGACACCTAGCCCCCACGACAGCCAAGTGTCCTGCATGGCCACCCTCAACCAAGAGACCCATATACTGCCGGGTCTCACCCCCTTATTTTCTTCCTTCCTCAACAAACTTTAACCCTTTCATGTACCTTATGAAAGAAGGCCAACCTGCTGCCATGACAATTAAACTCATATATAAAATTTCGGGGAGGGAGCGTGGGAGATCCTCGCTGTTTCAGGTAAATACTGCCCCCTCACCCCTAACACCATTATTCATACATTAATTTTTCCCTCCTATAAACAACAATTAGCCAATCAACTTATTTTCATTTTCCAACACTTTTTTTAAATTTCCCGCCCTTTTTACTTTCCCACATTTTTTTTTTTAAACTTTGCTTTACCGTCTTTCCTCCTCACCTTGTCATACGTCCCTGCACTATATGTTAGCTACAGGCCTACTTTAGTGAAGCAAGAAAACAGACCACCAATGCACTTTGTTAGGTCTCACCCATTCACTCCTCACTACATAATTCTAGCCATTGAATTGAGGAAAGTTGTATTACCATCAAAGAGCACTTTACTAGAAATAGTAAGCAACTGAATTTTTGAAGTACATGTAAAAGTGTGGTCAAGTTGGAAGATCTTTCCATGATTCTAGCATCCCCTCTATCCCAGGAAGCAGTTCATCCAAAAAACAATTGTGTGTGGCCAGCAGGCAAGTGGCAGATAACAAGCACGTGCTCTAATTTGTTACTTGTTGTCCCAGGAGCTGACAATCTACTTAAATTTCAGGGTAGTAAAAGCTGGACTTGGTAAAGCAAAAGCCAGGCAGTTCTGTGCAGCTCCTGGCAGCTGGTTCTTAAAGTACTAGCATTCGCACAGTATACAGTGGGCAGCAGCAGGCAGTAATAACCCGCTCACTACTTTCATTCTTAAAAAATTGCTGAGGGTGTGGTGCAACATGTACGGTTAGACCCATGGAGGCAGTCAAGGACAGGAGGAACCTGTAACTGCTTCGTAACTGCACCGCCAGCCTCACTTTCTTCACCAATGCTACTTGAATATTCACCCACCAGTTTTCAGAAGTCATTGAGAAGTAGCACAGTCAGTTATTGGGGGGCAGCCTAATGGGTAAGTGATGGAATGAGGAAGCAAATGTCTCCACCAAGCTCCTCACTTCCTTACAGAGACAATCCAGAACAAGGGATACCCCAGCAATGGGTAAATATAAGCTGCAGCAGGAAGCCGAGGGGCAATACGGATGATAAATCCTTTTCCCTCCACTTACCTTTATCAGACCAGAGCTTTCCCACTTCAAGCTCCATTTATTGTGATTCAGTAATGGTGTCTCTCTTCCCCTTAAATATTGGTTTTGGACTGTGGTAATGACATATGACCTGGTAGGGACATTAGATTGTGAGGGACAATTAGTGACATAACTATGGACTTGCTGCATAACAGGTTGGTGATATATAACAACAAGATAATAATAATATTAATAATATTATATACTTTCTGTACTGAGATGCTAACTGCTGGTGTCTATCCAGCACTTGCCAATCAAAAGATTGACACAGATTAGTCCATTGATGAAGTTTTCCACCATTATTTGCTACAAATATACATTATATCATTTCACCTTAGGCAACATCACCTGCCTGAAGATCAAGCATGGCTTTTTAATTATAAAAGGAGAGCTTTTTTGAAATGTTATACTATTGCTGTATATTGTGTAATGTCAGATATTTATTCCTGAGGACTCATTAACCAATTGAAAGATCCACTTAAAACATATCACTATCAACTTACATTAATGTCAGTGTTAGCTTCTTTCTCCACTACTACACATTTTATACTAACAACAACTAATATTAACCCACCATAGCAGCTTCAGCTTACTTTTGTAGCCATATGTCCATTTTATTTGCTACCAGATTGCCTTTTAATGCAGCAGCATATATCATTCACTTAAAAGGTACTTTAATGTCTAAATTTCAGGCTTACACAGGCCATGTCATTGGAAGTTGTAAAGATGAGGCTATAAAATGTATTGCACTAGAATATATAATGTTGTGGAATGCTGCTGAGCTTAACTTTAAATTACAAAGTAAGCCAAGAAAATAAAATAAGTGTTTAAAAGGATTTTAGGTTTTTGGATTCTCGTTGATATACATATAAACATAAATAACCCTATCAGTCCATGGTAATAAGAACATTGGACAACCTTTTAATTTTTTGCTCAAGGAAAGAAATTTTGCCAATATTTTTAGATCTATTTTATCTATATATAGTACATTGGGTATTGTATCCCCTACCATCCTTTTTATCCAACAACTGGTATATCTGATTACCAAAATTCTGCTTATTCTGGGCAATGGAGGCATTGTGATATTTAACAGACAGTTAAGCTGCATACACATGTCAAATTGATGTGACACCGAAATGAATGAGCACTGTACACACTAATCAGTCCTACAGAGAGGTGAGGATGGGGGGTGACACCCGTTGCATACTCCATCAGAGGAAATGACACTGGTTGTCCCTGCTCAGTCACTTAGTAGCTTGACACAGAGGATCACTAAACAACTTTGGGGAACCAATGCACAGGCACAAGATTTTCAATGCAAACATTTTTCTTGGGTGACCATTATGTAGTATGTGTACATGGCTTCATTAAACATATGCTTTTCAACAGAAAGAATACAGAACAGTATGGACTATAAAATCTACAACATGCAGAATCTGGTGGGAAAGTAAAAAATTTAATGAGCATCACAACATAAAGAATCGTCCAAGATGAAGCAAGGAATGTATAACACAGCATACTGAATAAGATGGTATAGAATAGGCAAAAAAAACACAGTGTACAGAAAGGGATGGCATGGAATAGGAAATGTACAGAACAGCATTTAAATAAGGGCAGCTTGGAATAAGGAAGTACAACACACAGTGTCCCCATCATTGTCAGTGGATTCGGTAATACAGGGTCATCTCCTCTTCCTGTGTCACCGTATCTGTCTGTGATTTGCAACCCCTATTTAATGTACAGCACTGCGTAATATGTTGGCACTATATAAATACAGTTTATGATTATTATTATTATTATTATTATTATTATTACTATTAATAATAATAATAATAATAATATTATCTCTCAGCACTGCTATGCACTAAGTGAAATAAGCATCCCCAGAATTATTAGAGTGCATGCAATATTACCCAGGGGACAAAGTAATAATGGTACTTCCAGTAATAATGGTACTTCCAGCATTGCACTTGGTGAATCAAAAAATATTTACAAACATTGCTGTCATTGGATACAGTAATAACCCCCTCCATTACTACATATAGACATAATGAAAACCTCCTGTGTTGCAAATTGTGACCACAATAATAACCCCAGCATGTTAGTTATCACAGTAAAAACAGTTTTGAGTGGGAACAATAATAATCCCCAGCATTGCTATCAGTGGATGACAAAAAAAGCATTGGTGTCTATAGGAATAATATATTTATATGAATATATATAATTATGTATATATGTGTACACCACACCACCTCATGAAGGCCCCTGTGTTGAATGTGGTCACTAAAACTAATTTGTAAGAACGCCATCTTGGAACATAGTAGGTACAATAATAACCCCAGAATTTAAGTCAGTAGGTGCAAAAAGAAACATTTGTAATATAAACTAGTTTTTTAGCGGTTTACTTACTATGGCTCTCCTGTTATGTTCTCTCATCTCATTGCTGCCGCATTATTCTCACTGTGGAGGCAAAATTACTAGGTCACTCTGTCCAACAAAACTTAGGTAAAAATAGTGCTGAAACAAGGAAATAAAGAAGAAAAGTACTCTGGATTTGGATTATGTAAACTCATAATAGAATCCTCCTTGACATTTATTTTTACATTTTATAAACTGTTCTTTCCAAGCTGTCTTAAAACTAAGAAGCGGTAATGTAGAAAGTAGGTGAAAACGACTATAGATAGATATTCAGCTAAGTATAAATTTCCTTGTCCTAGCATTATTCAATGGTGTAAAGTGTAAATGCATTTGGCTAAGATACTTTCAGCTGCCTTTCTGGAGCATTTCATTAACATACATTAGCATTCTGCTAAAATTGTGTTTATTGCCTCAATAAAACCTTCCTGACAGCATAAGATTCTCAAACTCACTATGTCGCTCAGATGTCAGGCCAACTTTCCAGGCACAGAACAAATGATATATTCTTCTGAACCTGGAAGTTCCTAATAAGGTTTCTATCTATTTACGTTATTTGTAAGTTCAGTATCTGAAGTATGTACCCAGGGAATGCTCAGATATAGACTAGAAGAAGGAAGGTGGGCCATTTCCTGGCTTGGCAGATAGGGTCCAGGCTAACCTTGTGTAAAATACCATAAGCCACTGCCATAATACAAAACACTACCAAAGACGGCCGACACACTACATGGAACTATTAGAGATCACAGTTGTGTTGCAAGGGAACGGCGTACGATTTCGGATCGCGAATACGAATGCGCGAGCGAGCGTCCGATTCTGCTTGATGAATTTGGGCCAATATATTAAAATAACAACATGCAACAAAAGCCTATTAAAGACAACTGACTCTATTGGTTCCGATTTGTTAAAGCTCTCCAAGGCTGGAGAGAATACACTTTCATTAGTGAAGCTGGGTGATCCAGCAAACCTTGAATGGATTTCTGAAAAGTAATTTTCTATTGTTAGCAAATGTTTTCGATCCTGGACCAGATCCTTTCCAGGTTTGCTAGATCACCCGGCTTCACTGATGAAAGTGTATCCTCTCCAGCTTTTTAGAGGTTTAATAAATCACTGGAGTGTTCCAATTTTGTGTTTTTTTTGCTCTGCAGGATTTTCTTAAGCCCATGGTATTTATGGATTTTGTCAGCCACTGTTGAGGAACTAATAGAGTGAGAAGTACCTGGCATACAAATATAAATCCTCTCCAACCAGTCACTGAATGGTTTTATTTCTAGTATGGGTTATAAGAGGCAGGGTGATAAATGTTTAGAACCTTTAAGCATCTTCTTTCTTCCTGTGGGCTTTGCCCTTTATAGAGGAAGTGTGACAGATGTTTGAAATACAGTTGCCTACTCCCACAGGAAGGTTTGCCTAGAACAGCTTCTATCAACCATTTAGGCAAAAAGTTTCCCTAAATTTTAATTATATACTTATTGGGGCATGCAGCCTGGGTGGCCAAAAAAGGGGCAAAAGCTGATGGACAGGCCCTATTTTTCTGACCACTCAGGCTGCATGCCTGAATAAGTTTATGGCATAAAATTTAAAAGAAGCCATGGCACATTTTTTACACATTGAAAAAAAAACCCAGCTGATTGATTCCTGGTAGGCTGAACTTTTCTTTTTTCAATTACGGTACTTCCCTTTAAATTTGTAGGGTGAATGTGTACAATATAAGGCCTTGGGTATAACATTTACACCTGATGTCCTTGTCTATTAACATTTACAAATATGGCTCATCTGAGGCTTTGCACGTCCTGATATCATTTTTTCTTTTTTTGATTTCTATTTTTTCCTCTCTGTCCTGCTTTAGAATTATGTAAGATTTGTTCATTTTTCTGTGTCCTGTAATAAAACAGCAAAACTTTCATTCAACTTATCCTTCCTAGGTCTGTCCTCATCTCACCATTATCATATGTTCTAATATAATGTCTAGCAATACTAGTTTCCTGACCTTGAAATCGTAACAGAACTCTATTGCATAATGCAATGGCCACACAAAGAAAAATATGCCATTTATAACTTATAAAAAGAAGACATTTCTGTCTTTTAGAGGACATAAAAGGTGTATAAAGCCATTTAATGCTGGGAAAAAAAGCCTTTGTGTTGTGCCTGAGGCAAGAGTAAATCTGAAAAGTGAAACAAATACAGTGCAAATACAAACTCCCAGACATAAAAATGTAGATAGAATATTACTGTCATATTTTTTAACACATAAAAAGAGACTTTTCAAAGGCAAGGCACCTAAGGTTGTCGCCTGCAGGCCAAAACCAAATCAGGAGCTTGTATTGTTATTTGTTATGTTTCACTGGCTGGGCTCCTTCAATAGCACCACAATGGAACAATTTTTCAAGTTGCAGGTTGTTTAGGTAAAAATGCAAAACTTGTATAGATGTTTAGACTGTGCCTATAGTCAAAACAAGACTGGATCATACTAAATCATCTGGCGAAAAATAACTGATTCTTAAAAAGCAGAGATCACACTCAGGACCATGGAATGACAGAAATGACTGTCAATGAGCCAGCAAGTGATGGAGGAAGCAGCTCACAATGAATGAGCAGAACAGGACAAGGGAGTAATACTCACTGAGCACGCAGTATGGAATAAAGGGACTGGTTCTCACAGAGCAAACACAATAAGACTAGTAGAGTAATATTCACCGAGCCAGCAGCATGGGACAAAATGAACACTTCACACTAGGCCGACATGGAATGAGAGGGTGGTTTACAATGAGCCAGCACTGTAGGATGAGAGGAGTTAGTCACATTAGGTCAGCAGTGTGGAAGCAGTGACATGGCGATTAGCTGTGAATCATAAAATGATTGCATGGGTTCCTTAACTCCCTTCTTGTTATCACCCCATAACAGGACACAGATGACAAAAAGAAAAAACATGTTAACAGATAAGTGCTATCTCTATGTGACCTTTTTTTTTCAATAACAGTTACAGAGGAACTAAGGTTCAGCATTCTAAAATTGCTAGCAGGTAGGATTTTTTTTGCAGAGGACAAGCGGTATCCTCTTTGCAATAAAACATGCTTTCATTCCTATTCTCAATCTTCTTTTCTTAATTCATTGAGGATATGCCAGGTATCACACTATTATGAGTGATTACACTTTACAAAACATAGGACACCAGGAAGTGGGGTCATATTAAAAGGGCACTAAATCGTTGGGGCATCATAGAATGATGCAGAAAAACAGTGCATACTAAAATGGATGGAATTAAAAGTAAGGGGGGGGGGGTAAAATAAGCAATAATTATAGGGGTTATTGGACACCTATGGCACAAAACAACTGGCAACATTTTGGGGATAACACCAAATACATCACAAACCTGTGTATTTATTTCTACAGTTCAGCTTCGATTTTTTAGCACAAGGATTTTTGAAAAAAAAAATGTCATACTTTGGTAGACATACATGTATGTCTAGTATGGATTTTATTCTTTTATATTGCTCAAAGGTATGATTGTAATTGTATTTATTTGTAGTTACATTGATGCTCTTTGGATTTGTCTATAATATTTTTGGGATGTGTTACTTGTAGGACCAATCCTTGTGCACTAAAAACACTGAATGACGCTGACCAAGACAGAAAGGCAGATAAACTTGTTTGAATGCAAGAAAATGATGCACTATTATAAGTTCAGCAACACATAAAAAAGAGTATGCAATGTAATTTACAAAAGTACATATTTTGATTAATATTTGTCCATAACCTGGAAATCATACACTACTCCTTAAGGTTTAAGCAGTAGTTTAGGTCAAAATGATTAGAAATAAAAAGCTTTGTTCATGTATATACTGTATATTGTCATTGTATAATTGTGCTCTGTAACTGTTCTGTTTTTCTTTTTTCTTTTCTAATAGTCTAATGTCTTTCCTGAGACTGCTCTGCTCATTATAAAGGATATATCTCCTTCATAGCGTGTGCTAGTGCTATGTCTCAAAGCAGGTTATTGTGGAAAAATACAGATAAAATATTATGGAAAGCGTTTACAATATCCAGATTAGGAAGGATCGGCTATTATCACGCTGTGCTCTGGAAGAATGGCCAAATACATAAAAGGGATTTAATGCATCATATTAAAATATGTATGAGCGGTAACCCCACACTATAACCATAATAACAACTTAATTGCAGACTTATGCACATGAGGCAGAAATGTCATTTGCATACCATCTCAAAGTGCCATCCGCATTCTTCAGATTTGCTAATGTCAAGATCTTATGAATACTAATGTCCCATGTTACCTTGTTTATTAAGGGGTAGTGCTGCGTACTTCAAATGGCAACAGGATTTTATTTTAGAGAGAAAAGCTTTCCTCACTAAAAACGATATTTGAAAGGCAAATGACTTTGGGTAAACTCATCCTGTAAAGTTTGAAATTTTCTTCTGTCCTAGAAACTAACAAGATAGAAAATTTTTATTAAGTGTGACTCAAAATATGACTGCAATAGCACTACTCTTGTGGCCATACTCTTGCTATGGGCTCCCACTGTTATTGTGAGCTAAAGAAGTGTTTCCAATTTTCTAACACTCTAACCCCAGCTAGGGCACTTTAGAAGCCCATGGCAAGAGAATCCTGCTGGCTGCCACTGCAGACTTTCTGAAAATGCTCATTGCCTAGCTGCCATTTTAAATGAATGAGCATACATTCCGTAATGTCAGATCTGGCAATCTGCAGATTTCATCCAGTCCACAGAGAAGGATTTGAAGTCTACTCTTTGATGCATAGACAGAAACAAGGCTGACTTAATTCTGACGATTAACGCATTACTGATTTGTACGCTGTATACGTTGTTCTGTTTTGATAATTTATTTTATACTATTTGTTCTGAATTTCCTTTTTCTGAAACATTGTAATTAGTACTGTAATTTGTTCTGCTAGTTTACAAAACTTTTCAATAAAATACTGCAATAAAAAAAGGAGTTGAAGTCAAATGATCAGCACGAGAGTCAGAATAATAGCATTTGCAGAATGAGAGGTGGGCAATGTCAGGCTAAACCTCTCAGCAGGTTTCTTAGCGTATCTTTTTTTTAAACATTTTATTGTTAAGTTACAATAAACAAGGCTCAGGTACACAGAAAACAATGTAGAAGGTGAAACAGAACACATTCGCCATATAACTAGTGAAGGAGAAAAATTGCCAGATACAATAGAGAAAAATCAAGTATAAATTCAAAGAAGACGAACACCTGAGTAAATGTCGCACCAGAGTAGCTCGTAGGACCTTAGATATTACAATTTAGAGATAAAATATTACACTTCCGGTTTGCCCCTTGTTGCACCTCAAGATTGTTTATGAATATGTATATAGATATGTATATGTATATAGAGGTGTGTATATATATATATATATATATATACATATATATATATATATATATATAGAGGTATGCATAGGTATGTGTATAGGTGCAGGAATGTTGAAACCTGTTTTTCTTTGTACTGGCCATCTGGATCACCTAGGGGATGTCTTATCAATGGTCAACCAAGGAACAATAAACAAAACAAATAATAAAACATGTCAGTACACAAGATCTAGTTCCCATAACAAACTGGTTACCAGTAGGACCCTCAAGGGGCAATTAATCCATCAAGCCAGAGTGGGCAGAAGATGGATGCATAATCAAACAGATGGGTTGGGTTGATAACCCAGCTGGACCTCTGGTTGACCCTTACATTTAGATTCCAGCAAGAGATTCTTGTATCAAACTTAGTTGGGAGGTTCATCAAATGACAGTAACCAATCCCAATCTATTGGGGTGGGTGCCAACTGATGGTCATTGTACCAAACACACCCACTAACCAATCAAGGAGTCCCAATGTTACCTAATGGGACTTAAATATATAAAAAGGGGAGCTGGAATAAAACAAAGGAGGAAGAAAAAGGAGGAAAGGGAATGATGGGAGCTCTGAGGGAATCAGGCTCATGGAGTACCCATCAACATCCATACAGGTAGCTATTACACATTCTTGAATTGCATTCTATGTTATTTGATGTATTGTGTATTACTTAGTTACTAGATTCTTACAGGGGTTACTACTAACAACTTGATGTTCATGTGATATATATATATGTGACATTGATTCAAGTTCCTATATGTTTAAATATCTGATAATATTGCTGTGCACTTTGTCTTACCTTGTTTTCTTAATTAAACTGTTTGAATGACTAGCTATTATTTGTGCATGAACCTTCTTTAATTGAATATCCATATGCATTGATAGGGAATATAATTTCCATATTTATGCAGATAATTAGATAGATAATGTAGATAAAAATATACCTAAATAACACCCTCATTCAATAATATATTTCACAAGACCAACACTTGGAACTTAGGGTTCCAGCAGACACCTATACTTTTCTGTCTCACTAAACATGATCCAGGGAGCCCAGGTCTCAGTAAATATTTCCGATCTGTGGTAAAGCCCGGCAGTAAGGTCTTCCATATTTTAAATCTCATCGACCTTACATATCCACATAACCTATAGTAGGGGGAGCGCTATTTCTCCACAATCTGGGAACACATGCTTTGGCTGTGGTCACCAAGTGTTTAACTATATAAGTGTTTAAGGTATATTTATTATATACCTTCTGGGGCCAATCATTTAAATTTAGTAAAAAGAAAGCAGGGTCTCCCGGGTCAGTCCTAAGCACCATCTTCTGGCAAAAATCTCTAACACCTGACCAAAAAGGCCTCAGACCCGGACAGTCCCAAAACATGTGCAACATAGTGCCTTTGTGGGTTCCACATCTCCAGCACCAATCTGATTCCGAGGGGAACATACTTGCTGCAGTTTGTCAGGGGTTCTATACCACCGTGACAATATCTTATACCCCACTTCTTGCATGTTGCTGTTAAGCAAACCTTTATGTACTGAGATTAACACTTGTTCCTTTTGGGAAGGTGTAAAATATATGTTTAACTCCCTCTCCCATAGCGTGGAGTCTGCAGGAGCCTCATTTAGCATAGAGTAGATCATAGAAAGGGTATGTTGTGCATTTCCAGAGCCCAGGCAAATTTTCTCAAATTCTGTTAGGGACCATTTGAAATCAGAGGGGCAAGGTAGGGATTTTAGAAAATGTGATAATTGGGCTGCCTTCCAAAAGTCCACTTGAAAAGGTAAGGAGGACCTCTGAAGCTCCGCGTGTGAGTACCAACCTGACTCCCTAAAAAAATTTTGCACTCGTGTCAACCTCTCGTTCTTAAGACGGTGGAAGTTCCTCATGTCCATCCCTGGTGGAAATGCTGGGTTTCCTACCACCGGTATTATTAGGCTTGGAGCTGGGGATATCCACCCACTCGCGTGCCATACACCCAATACATACAAGGTAGCCTATATGAAAGGGTGGTTTTTCATGGCACCCTAAGCAGATAGTGTCATCCATGGCAGGGTGTTCAAAGGAATAGCACTATAACTCTGTTTCAGGGACATCCAATTTTTGGAGTCTGGATGTGTGCACCAATCAAGTACTCGTACCAGATGGGATGCTGCATAATATAGAGAAAAATTAGGGACCCCCAGGCCACCAGCTTGTTTGGGCCTTTACAGCAACTGTCTGCTGATCTGTGGCCTTTTCTTTCCCCAAACAAAGTCAAAGATTTTCTAATGTAATTGTTTAAGAAAGGGAAGGGGAATGCAAATAGGTAGGGCCTGGAACAGGTACAAAACTCTGGGCAGGACATTCATCTTTATCACTTGGATGCATTCTTCCTAGCAAAACCTTTTACATTTACATTAAAGAAACCATGGTTCCATTTATAGTTATTGTGAGTTTAGCCAGTAGTGGTGCTCCGATAGTTTTGATCTAAGGCAACTCCAAATCAGATTTGAACAATTGTGACACAAGTTGGAACTGGATTATACCATGTAGAAAAAATTGTCAAATGACACGTGGTCACCAGGTTCCAGCAATAACTAAACATCACAGCAATACCGTGCTGACTGTGGCAGAATATATGAATGCACTGTCCATTAGTATGACTGCTTGTAGTCCAACACAGGACCACACAGGAAAGGGTGATAATACCTCCGCTGAATTAAGAAAGGGTCATCATCAAGCATGTGCTTGTGGATAGATCTTGCTGGTATTAGTTACATATATGCCCAAGTATAAACCTAAAATGTCATTAGAAAAAAAATCTGGGTTTATACTCATGCCACTAGATGGTGGTATGTCAGCATACAGATATATATATGTAAATGTATAACAAACTATTGCCATCTGAAACAGGGTTTGTAACACTTTACATGAGGACACATTGCCATCTAATGGTATATATATATATTGGTGTATACTGATATATTAGTGAATATATAAATAAATGTATAGAGTATATACAGTAACTGAAAGAAAAAAAAATACATAATAAATTTACAAGGGCATGTGCAATAACAAAAAAAAGAATTCACACTCACACACTATAATACTTCTTTGAACTGCCTTAGCTGTGATTATGGCACACATTTGCCTTGGTATTATTTTAATATTCTAATGCTAGATCACAACATTTATTTCCATCCCGAAAAGCATTATTTTATTTACTAAAAATACTGATGATGGGAGAGTCTGATGCTGTGTAAAATCTTATTCAACACATTCCAAAGATTCTCAATGGGATTAGGGTCTGGACTCTGTGGGCACCAATCCACTTGTGAAAATGTGTCGTGCTCCCTTAACCAATTTTTGACAATTTGACTCAATGAAAGCTGATATTATACCATATGCCCATGGCACCAGGGAAAAAAAATCAGTTGATGGAAAAACCAGGTCATTTAATACATTCAAGTAGTCAGCTGACCTCATTTTGGCTGCTGGCATATTTCATTAAAAATTTTCTATGAACAGAAAAAAATTATTTTATAGATTTTTATTTGTAATGAAATTAATGACATCTAGTTGTATTTTACAAACAATGTTTTATCAAACAATAAGCACACAAATGTAAAAAACTGATAAGTAAAATTAGCTTGCTATGAATACATCCTATTGCAGGTAGTATGATGCTGTTCTATAAAAATATAGCATTAATTTGGCACGATAATATACACTGTGGGCCCCGTAAAACAGATAAATGCATGAGTCACCAAGAAATACGAGGCTAACCTTTTTCTAAGCCTTTGTTGTATTATGGACTGATTAAATTAGATGGTGTTTATTATTACGCTCCCTATAACTGGTGTCTCTGCTTTTCTGCTATCCAGATTGGATTATTCTCCTTATTATTATTATGCAGCGAAGCACTTTCCTGAGGAAACTAAATCATTGTACCCGAGTCGTAGTCACAGGTTTTATCAGCCCCTGCTGGATTACAGGAAATACTCTGCTCTATGTTGTCACTCAGTGATACATGTGCACTGAAACGAACATTATTTTATGGAAAGGGTAAAGAAAATCGTACATTGTGTTAATGTGCTGAAGTCTGTAAAAGGACCAAGTCTATAACAGCTTAAAATCTTAATTTGCATATGCCCCAATCTACCACCTGCAGCCAGCTCAACACAATAGAGTGAATATAGGAACAAGAATTTGTCACTGTAGACACTGTATTAAAACAAAAAGATTTAACTGACCGGTTAACCAAAATATGGTATTTTCCATTGCTGACTTCAGCATCTAAAAGCAATTTTTTTGCCTGGTTGTCTCTGGCTTTATTACCTTATTGACTTTGACTATTTTTCTGCCTTTAAACTACTGTTTGAATGTTCTAGATAGCCATTTTGTTCTGCAGTTTTCCATTTGTGCCTCCATGTGACAGTGATGAATAGTGTTGTCCTTATATTCAACCCAAAAATACCTGTTCGAATTCGTGTAGACCCGACCCAAAAAACGAGATTCAACAGTAAAAATTCGGATAAAAAAATGTAAAAAAAATGTGTTAAAAAAATAATTAATAATTAATGTTAAAATAATTTATTGAGTGTTTGTGTTTTTTTAACTATGTTTTTTTTTTATCCTTGTAGATCCTTGAGATATCATGTCATTGTAGGTTATCCTACAATTAGGATTAACCTGTTAGTTAATTAACCTGTAGTGCCCCAGGGATCGTATTGGAACTGTAGAGTTCATCTGCAGTTCAGTTCCCACGTTCACATAACCGTGTGAACTTTGCGGTCACAGCAGTGACTGCAGGCGATCCCTGTGGCACTACAGGTTAATTAACCTTTAGTGCCCCGCGGATGGTATTGGAACTGCAGAGTTTATCTGCAGTTCAGTTCCCACGGTCACATGACTGTGGGAACTTTGCGGTCTCACAGCTGTGACTGCAGGCAATCCCCGGGCACTAGAGGTTGAATGGGGTCAAGTTTCCCCATTCACCACATCTACTACGCTGTGTTCTTGGATAGAGAAACTCTATCCAAGAGCACATACTACTAGCAACAGCAATCAGGATCGCTGTTGCAGCCCTGTAGTATGTGTTCCTGGATAGAGTTTCTCCATTCAGGAATACAGGTCTCCCCATGTTCCTGGATAGAGAAACTCTATCCAAGAGCACATACTACTAGCAACAGCAATCAGGATCGCTGTTGCAGCCCTGTAGTATGTGTTCCTGGATAGAGTTTCTCCATTCAAAAACACAAGAACACATACAACTAGTAAAGGGTTGCAAGAGCAATCTGATTGCTCTTGCAGCCCTAAATAGTCCCTAAAAATAACCAGATTTCTCCCACCATTTATTTCAATGGTGTTCAAATTCGGCATTCAATCACCCGAACAATATCTCACTATTCGATCGAATAGCTGTCGAATCGAATAGTGAGATATTCAACCAACACTAGTAATGAAGCCTTTCTACTTGTCCAAGACCCAGAACTCCAATAAGGGAGGTAGAGGAGAGTTCACTTTGCTACAGCAAATGAAAAGAGTGGCACAGAAGACAGGGGGACAGAAGACAAAGTAATACAATGAAAATGCTAATTGAACCAATTAATTTCCACTCCACAATTTACCTTAAGGACACTAAATTGAGTTATTGGGTGCAAAAACAAAACAAACCTGTTTGGAGAATATGAACAGCAGCACTAATTTATTGGTATCCAACATTTGGTAACACCCTTTTGTGATATCATAGTGCAAGTAGATTGCTTTAAGAAAAAGTTGGATCCTTTTCTAGAAGCACAGAACATAATTGGATTTCTAAAGTTTAAAAGGAATGACACAAGAAACTTGATCAAGGGAACATCCAATTGCCTTATGGGGTAAATTGAACCAGGTTTATAAGGATTTTTTTCCTTCTTCTGGATTAACTATATCTATAGGATTCCATCTGGACGATGCAGGTTTCTAGCATGTTTTCTACTTAGCGGTTGTACTTGATGGACATATGTCTTTTTTTCAACTATATTAACTTTTAATAAAGTTTTCTTTATGAAGACATTAAAAGTCTATTGTATTATTGATGTTTTTCCTGCACTGCTTTCAAACACATCACAGCACAATTATTACTTAATTTGTTTAAATTCCTGGCTACCAGCAGTAAGAGTTTACCAGCTGTAAAGCCATAAGTGCTTAAAGCAACTTTCAGGTTCATGTAAAATATGAATTGGTAATGGACTGTCCCTCATCAATCTATCCCTAGTCCCTGGCAGTAACAAGCAGTACTACTGGGGTTAGCAACATGCAAAAATAATAATGCTGGGGTGGAATAATATTGGATGTCTTTTTTGCAGGCTGCATTTTCAAAACTTTTTTTTCCCTTTGTTGTTTTTTGTTTTGTTTTGGGATTTTTTTTTTTGGTTTTATGAAACAGTCTCTGTAAAACACAGATACATCTAAAGAGTGTAAAGGAAAATTTTAGCCCAGGTATAATTCTGAGCAGCTCAGTAGGGATTATATACCTGCTCTAGTCTTGTAGTAAATCTGAGGAGCATTTATAAGAACGGCTGCACATCAAGGTAGCACAAAAGAAATAAGATAGATTTGTGCAACAGAATGTGATAAAAACAGCATTACAATGGGCTGATTTACTATAAGAATTTAGGCTATCACTCTGCAAGGTGCTTTGCTGGCTGAAGTCATTCAGTTATGTGAAAGAAGAAATGATTTTTTAAAATATTTCTTGTACATTATTAGGTATTCTTTGCAAAGTGAATTTTTACCATATTCAATCAGGTATGTGAAATATCTCTTGCAGAGTGATCATTTATTTTGCTGAGCAAACAGCCCAATCTATTTTAGTAGATCAACCCCCAAGTGTCTCTAAAAAGACCTACCAATATTTTTTGTAACAACCCCATGAAAGATATATAAAGAAATAGGACTATGAATAAAAATATTAACATAATTCAAATGTGACAGCAGTCTCAACCCTCATGAGACCTCCTATTTGGACATTGCTGGACCCTGAAAAGAAAAATTACACTGGGGAACACATTTTTTGTTGAGTTAGATCTTACGCTTGTTTTTTACTAATTTTTGGGTGGTGAATCCAGAAACGACCCCAGTTTTTTGCTATCACATCCAGTTTTTACGATACAGGGTACCCTTCATTTTTGTCAAAAAACATACAAATTTTACATACAATGAAAAAATAATGAAATAATAACTTGAATGTACTGTTTATTTAAATGTCTTTTTTTTTAATAAAAAAAAACAATAAAAAAGATTTATTGTTACTCTATGACTTTTTTTTACAGTAAAACATTTGAAAAGTATTCGGGTAAGCGGTTAAGGTAAAAATTTACTCTTATAGCCTTTCCTGGAGTGTTCAGTGGTAGGACAATCCCGCCAGATACCTGGGTTACTGTCCTTCCATTACCTTTCATATCTTGGTGGAATTGTTCACCTTGTTCATCACTGACTACACCAAGGTTTTCCAGGAAGTTAGAAAGATGGCTATGCAGAAAATGCACCTTGATGCTTTTATTGCAACCAAGCATTTTGTAGCTCCCCAAGAGTTTCTAAACAATTTCTGTGTAATTTTTTGCTTGTGTATTTCCAAGAAAGTCCTTGACAATGGCTTTGAATGATAACCAAGCATTCTTTTCGACTTCTGACATGTCTGTCTGTCGTGATTAAATGTTCATCTTTGATGAGCTGCGGAATCTGTGGACCATCAAACACACCGGCCTTATTTATTTTTTTTTTATTTTTTTTTTAATGCCAGGCTAGGAAATGCAAAAATGAGGTACAGTCAGTTGGCAAAGCTTTAACAAACTGCTTCATCAGACCCAGTTTCATTTGCAGAGGCCGAAATATTTTATTTTTTTTATCAACAAGTGGCTCATTAAAAATATGTTTGGGGGGCGTGGCCGGATGATGGCGGTGTAGGACGCGAGACGCCTAGCTCCGTGTCCTGCGAGGGGGAATCAGCCAGATACAGCAGCACATTTGTGCCTCAGACCTGTCAGCATGGGACCTAAAATTAAGGGGAGTCAGAAGGGGCGTCCCGGAGGCGAGACGCCGGTATCCGAGAGATTACCAGGGCTGTTTGCAGCCGGGAACCGGGCCGCAGGAGAACAGGCCACAAAGCCGCAGCCTCAATTTCTTCCTGGATCCGATTCGTGGGCGGCCGCGGACCACGCACCCGCCCATCTTACAGCATCTCCTCTACCTATGGACAGCCGGGGTGCACCAGACCAGGCTTTACTCACCGAGCAGGTACCCGGGTCCCCCATATTTTCTGCACACAGCCCCAATCTAGTATCTGACATAATGGATTCGTCTAATTCTGCATGCAGCCAGGGGATGGAGGATGCTGAATGGGATTGGAAGGCCCATTTGAGAGCATTACCAACTAGAGCCGATTTGAATCTTAGTATTGGGAGGCTGGAGGCTAGCTGCAAAAGTGAGTTCCACCATATACAGCAAGCATTACAACAGATTACCAGTACCACTAATGTACTTCAAAATAAGTGTACGGAACTTTCTTCTCAAGTGACTTCCCACGCTGCTATTCTTGAGCGTCAAGAGGCCCAAATTATTATGCTCTATTTACTCCAGGACGACATGGAGAACCGTAATAGGCACAATAATATCCGTATCCGAGGGCTACCGGAATCCGTACCAAACTCAGAGTTGTATACAGCTGCCTATACTATCTTCGCGAATTTACTAGCACTTCCGCCAGATGTAGATATTGAAATGGATAGGGTACACAGGACCCTGGGCCCTCGCGGCTGTGACCCCCAACGTCCAAGGGATGTAATTTGTCGTGTTCATTTTTATAGAACTAAAGAGGACATCATGAAAAAAGGGAGAATCGCTACGACCATTGAATACGCTGGGGCCCAAATACAATTATTGCCCGACCTGTCCAAACATACGCTGGATCTCCCTAGAGCTGTTAGACCTCTGCTGAATGTACTTCGCGATCATAATATCCCATATCGTTGGGGCTACCCCTTCCACCTTATTGTCAGATTTGGGGGTAGAAATCATTCTCTCAGAGATCCTAAGGATTTACCACAACTACTGAGGGACCTTCAACTTCCTGATGTTCGGCTACCAGACTGGCCAAGTGTACCGGTAGCTCTTTCCTTAGGGAACTCCACTTCATTGGATATGTCTTCCCGTACCCAGATTGGTTCCTCTGGACGACAACGGGGCCCTGACCGCGACCTAGACCCGCATACGGCGGCAACACCTACTCACCGTTGAATTTCTATATATGTCTCTGCGGACATCCAGACTCTGGCTCCTAGATCTCCTTTTTTTTCCCTTTAGTGCCTCCAGGATCTATTGAATTGGTCTTCGCAATGGAAGGAATTGAAACTTGGATACCATACGGGACCTTCATCTGTGCTCGGTTGTGGACTGGTTTGTAGAAAGGTTTATTTTTCACTGCTAGTTTCTGTGGGCAGTATGTGTGTTTTCTATTTTTTCTTTTTTTTGGCATATGTGGCCCCCCCTTCCCTTGCCCAATGTTTTCTTTTATGTGCCACTTTTTTGTTTTGGGGGGCGATAACTACTTGAAGCACGACCCAGGATCCCACAGAGACTGTTGTGTTTTGTTTTGATACATTTTTTCTAGCGAACCCTTATGGTCAGGTTTATTATGCCACCTGAGATTTATGATGTGGCCAGTCTGGATTAGATAATTTTGTGGGGGCCGGAGGGTGGATGTCTAACGGAGCACTGTATTTAATGCATAAATATGATATCCTTGTGATTTATGCTCCAATGTTGATTGAATGTTTTGTTCTCTCTACCTCATGCTGTTATAATATTCTTTAGCAGGTCTATATTAGTATTGGCTTTTCCCCCGAGTAGATACGACTGCAAAACTTATATCTCTTCCCTCCGCATTTTTTCTGCCACTTTACCTCACATAGGTATCCCGCCGATTTAGGCGGCGAATAAGGTTAAACCTTATCTTAGTTATTCCCCTTTGACGACTGGGAACTAGCCCCCCCCCCCCCCGCCGACTACAATCCATACCACCCCTTACCTGATACCCCTATCCTAGTCTTTGATACCTGACTGGCCTACTCTACCTATCCCGCTGCTCGATTCTTTTGTGTGTGGAATATTTTGCGACACCAAAGCTATGTCTACTCAGTCACGTACCTTGCAAAGATTGACGATTCGAACCCTTAATGCCAAAGGCCTTAATAGCCCGATCAAACGTTCCCAACTCCTATATGGTCAACACAAAGCTAAAGCCCATGTCTTGTTGCTCCAAGAAACGCATTTTCACTCTTCAAAGATACCCCTCGTACGCAACTGATACTACCCTACTTGGATACATAGTTCCAACCCTGAAGGGAAAACGAAAGGGGTGTCCATAGCCTTCCATAAATCACTTCCTGCTCGAATATTGGACACCTGTATTGACCCAATGGGCCGGTATATTTTTGCTAAATTATCCCTATGGGATAAGAAATTCACTGTAGCATCTATTTATTCCCCTAATCAGCAACCAACGGTGGCAGCTGCCCAATACCTGACTAAACTGCATGCTTTTGCGGAAGGCACCCTGATAATTGGGGGTGACCTAAATTTTTCGATAGACCCCAGGATAGACACGTCATCAGGCCACTCCTCAATATCTTACTCCAAACTGAATGCATTCAAAACCAAATTATATGACCTCCAACTTGTTGATGTATGGCTGACTCTGCATCCAAGTGTTAAAGATTTTACATTTTACTCTAACCCCCATAATACGTACTCACGTATTGACTATATCCTGGCGAGTCATAAAATTTTAGACTGGCATCCTGTAGTGTCTATTGATAGTTGCCCTTGGTCTGATCACGCCTCAGTAACGCTTACCCTCCAGACTCTCTCTCTGGGCCCCCAGGAATGGACCTGGAAATGCAATGACTCTCTGTTTAAGGACCCAGTTTGTGCAAGCGCAATATTGGATACTATCAAATATTTCCTAAAAGACCATGAGTTAGATGACACCTCCCTCCCCTTTCAATGGGAGGCACTCAAGGCAGTTATACGTGGCGTACTGATTCAACAGGGGACGAGACTTAAAAAAATTAGATCTCAGGACATAGCTAATACGGTCGACAAACTACGGCAGTTAGAAAGACTACATAAAAACAATATGACCTCAGAAGTGTTTACTGAACTGACCTCTACCAGGAGACATCTCCTACAACTGTATGACTTAGCTCATCAAAAATATAGAGACAAATACCGAAAATCTTACTCTTACTCAATATGGGGAGAAATGTGGCTGCTTGCTGGCCCCTATGTGTTTGTTATCAGTGGATGCGGAGAAAGCGTTTGATAGGGTTAACTGGGCTTTTATGTATCAGGCACTGAGTCAGATAGGATTAGGACCACTTATGATAGCCAGAATAGCCGCACTTTACTCGGCGCCCCGGGCTCGCGTGAGGGTTAATGGCTGTTTATCGGCTACCTTCCCTATCTTCAATGGCACTAGACAGGGATGCCCGCTTTCCCCTCTTCTGTACGCTATTGTCATGGAACACCTGGCGGTGGCGCTACGGCGCAATTCCAATATTCAGGGGATTCGAATTGGGAAACACCATTGCAAACTGTCACTATTTGCAGATGATCTGCTTATGTATATTTCATCTTCCCAAAGGTCTATCCCAGCCATTATAGAGGAGTTTGAGAAATTCGGAAAAATGAGCAATTTTAAAGTGAACTTTAATAAGTCCGAAATACTTGATATCTCACTCCAACCAGATCAGACACAATATATCAAAGAACACACCTCCTTTAGGCAGCGTAATGATAAGATTACATATTTAGGGATCACTATACCCTCTGATCCTGCTAAGTTGTTTCATTATAACTATGAACCTATCCTGGGTAAACTGAAGATGGACCTAGGAAGATATAATCTATTACCTCTTTCTTGGTTTGCAAGAATTAATACCCTAAAAATGGATATATTACCCAGACTGCTGTATATTTTCCAAACAGTACCAATTTATTTACCGCCCTATTTTCTTGGTAAAATCCAGCAAATGTGCAGAGACTTTATATGGCACTCAAAAAGACCCAGAATAGCGCTACGATATCTTACTAGACCTAAAGACCTGGGTGGAGCAGGGGTCCCCAATTTCGGATTGTACTACAAAGCCACCCTATTGTCACGAATAGTTGACTGGTTCCAGAACAGAGATAGGAAAAGCTGGGTTCTCTTGGAGAACTTTTTATCTCCTATAGATCTCCGATCCATATTGTGGGTGGACAGGTCGACACTTCATGTACAGCAGCCACTCCCAATTGTTACCTCGGACTTACTGAAACTCTGGGACGGTCTTCTTAGAGTAGACCAGTTGTCTACTAAGATTGGGCCCATGACCCCTCTATTTGACAACCCAGCGTTCCCCCCAGCACTGAAAGTCAGTAAATTTTTATCTTGGACGACCCAAGACAATAGGCAAATATGTAGTGTACTACAAGATGGGAGATTACCTCCCTTTTCGTCTTTGGACACTGAGATGCAGAGGAAGCCAAATGCATGGATGTCATATAATCAGCTGTCATCTTTTTTATCTCCTTTTCTCAACACCTACACCACTCACAGGAACCGTACAGCGTTTGAACTTTTATTGAGTGCTCCGAGTAGGCCAGACCACGTCATCTCCCAGATATATGTCATGCTAGTTAAAATATCGGCTGACAAAGTTCCCATATATACGAAATATTGGGAAACAGAATTGGGACCTCCCATATCCCCTTTGGAATGGGAAAAGGTTTTTATATTGACCCATCAAATGGCACTTCCCTGTAAAGCCCAAGAGACCAACTATAAGATTTTAGCCAGATGGTATATTTGCCCGACTGATATACATCAGATATTCCCTTTTATCTCTGATAGATGTTGGCGATGTCATACTCAACGGGGGGTACTCTGCTACATATCTGGTGGGAATCTCCAGAGGTCCGTAGACTCTGGGACCAGATTACCGATATATATAACAAAGCAACGGATTCAGATATAATAATGTCACCTAAAATGTCCTTACTGTCTATTCTTCCTGGCTCTATAAAAGCTGTTAAGCGGGATGTACTTAGGCATTTTCTAACCGCAGCTAGGACAATTATCCCTAGAAAATGGAAACAATCCACAGCTCCATCTATGAGGGAATGGCTCGCAGAACTGGAGAGGATACAACGTATGGAATTATTGGTTGCGGAAGATGAGGATAGGATGGAGCAATACAAGTTGACGTGGTCCACTTGGGACTGGTTCAAGGAATCACCCCAATTTAAATCCCTATTGCCATAAGTTTACAGACGACCTAGGGTGCTAATGGGCTTGAATTTAATTTGATTTGATCTAATATTACTATTTCACAGAATTGGTGAGCAGGGGGACTGCTGGGCCAGTCAGGTATCTCTATATCACCTACCCTATATATACATCTACCCCAAAGATATTCTCCCTGTTTAATTGTTATTTCCTAGGGGGTCCCCATGTCGTACCCAAGGTTACCACGGACAGATGAAAAGAATGACAATATCAACAAAATTTCATGGTTTAACTACTTTTATCCCTGTAATATTTCCTGGGACAATTATTGGTTGGTTTGTTTTTTTTTCTTAACCCCTAATATTTAAGGTCTATTCCCCCCTGGTTGAAAAGTCTAGCCTTAATTCTTATTTCCCTCCCACCCTCTATTCCCCCCTTATTTTTCCTAGACCCACCCTTAAAAACCCCCCCTTCCCTATTGACGAGGTTTCATATTTGACAAATCGAACCTGTGTTATGTGTTCTTTTGCAGAAAGTGGGGAAGTTACCCCTGTTTTGTGTTCTTTTTCCTTTTCTTGGGCTTTTGTATTGTTATGTATGTTCTTATGATGTTAAAAGCTAATAAAATTGATTGAAACAAAAAAATATGTTTGGATCACCTGGTTTTAGGGCAGGTCTTGGAGGCCAATTCCTTTACACCCAATGCTTCTCACGAGCTCTGCTGTCCCACATGCACAGATAACAGGGATACTTGGTGTATACGCGTTGCTGAACAAGAAGAAAGCAAACCATTTTAAGGTCAACACAGATGACCCAATTGTGTTGGTGATATTGCAACAACTCAAGGACTTTCTTTATGTCTGCATATTCTTCACAAAGAGAAACTGTATGGCCAATTGGGACGGACCCAAATATAATGCCATTGTGAAGGAGGACACACTTTAAGCTCTACTTTGAGCTATCGATGAATAGTCGTCATTCAGTTAAGTTGTGCATTTGAATTCCCAATTCCTCCATTAAACCATCGTTTCAGGAAGTGTTTTTCAAGAAAGTTTTTCTCACGCAGTTTTGATGCTAGGAGATCTAAAGCCTTCTTCGATAGTCCCAAATCATGTGCCAAATCACTCAACTCATGCTGATCAAATCCCTTACGAACAGAGTCCTCTTCAAATTCTTCATTACTGTTGTCACCTAGTTCATCACCATAATCATGTTCTTCAAGAGAGGGTAGTGAAAAAAACGGTACTGGGATTGCATCTGAATGGGCCACTGGCCGTACAGCCGATGGTAGACTAGGATACTCTATATTACATTTATTTTTCTTGTAATATCCTAAAGTTTTCACTATACAAAAGTAACAGTCACTGAAATGTTCTCCTGGCTCTCGCCAAACCATAGGTATACCAAATGTCATCTTATCACGTGTTCCCTTTGTGTACATCTGCAAAACCTCAACACACTGTTTGCACACCTTATGAGGGGCCCAAGACTATCTTGATCACCAAGTTTAACTTTGAAATATGCCAAATGGGCTTGCTCTACAAATGTGCTGATGTTCGCCCTCTGACTGGGAATGGTGAAACTGCCACAGATATAACAAAATGAATCAGGGTTGTTTAGGCACTTACAAAGAGAAACAGCAGAGCCAGACATGATCTGAAAGAAAGGAAATACTGTGTAAATAGAAAAATACGTTTTGCTTATTCACTATGTAGAGCAGCGCACAACTTCTGACCACACTGTCTTGCGTGTAAATGAATAGCCTATACAAATCCACACTACAGTAATCGCATTAATTTAAGCGGTAGAGAAAAAAACTGACGTGATAGAAGAAAAAAAAACTGCACTTTCAGAATCAGCATACCTATTTTAGTGTAAATAAGCTTAAAAATTGAAGTCAACAAAAAATGTGTTCAAAATTGTTCCCCAGTGTTATTAGTTAATAAAAGGAGTAATACATTTTTTCTGTGCTCTGATCTGATAATTTCTAAAGCTGAATTAACTCATTCTGGGAATGGGTAAGGGGTAATATGTTTTCAGATTCCAATAAGCTCCTCACCCACAGAATCCTACAGCACTGGGGCCATGTTTTGGAGATGGAGCCCCCACTTACCATGGCCCTTGTCACTGTTGGGGGCTGGTGGAGGTTCTGTTTTACCCAAGGAATGCATGCTTCATTTCTTTCTCGCTTTCCTCTTTTTCATTCAGATATCAGAGGAACTTATATGGATAGGAGGAGTGACACATACACTTGTTACCCCATGTCCTATCCACGAAGGTCCCAAGTCCGGTCTGGTTTTAACCATTTTTTTTAAAACCCCATGCCTTTGCTTTGTAAGAAATAAAACCAAGCATTGCTGCCTGAAATCGCTACTGGGTGCCAAGCTAAGGAGAATAGGCACCTGGGAGTGATAGTCACAATCATTAGTCTGAACACAAAGGAATTGCACTCATTCTTTTATATGAGCCATAGAATAAACAAAGCTCAAATTCCAGATGTTGTTATAACACCAGACGGGTTAGTTTAATCTCCATAGTTGGAAAGGTCCTAGAGAGTTTGATAAAGAACCACATAGGGGAGTTTCTGCTAGAAAATAATATTATAAGTGATAGCATGGCTTCAAGAAAGACGGAAGTTGTCAAACAAATTTACTCTCTTTTTATGAGGAAGTAAGTAAGCAGGTAGACAGTGGAATAGCAGTTGATATAGTGTACTTGGACTTTGCATAATCATTTGACACTGTACCCCACAGACGGTTAATATGCAAGTTAGGGTCAATATGTTTAGAAAAGTCAATCTGTAAATAGACAGAGAACTGGCTTAAAGTCCGCATCCAGAGAGTTGCAATTAATGATTCATACTCTGAATGGTCTAAGGGTATTAGTGGTGTACCCCAGGGTTCAGTGTTGGGACCTTTACTGTTTAACATCTTTATAAATGATATAGAGTTTGGGATTAAAAGTACCATTTCTGTGTTTGCAGATGACACCAAACACCAAACAGGTCCATACAGGATGTCTATAATCTATAAGCAGACCTGGATGTACTGTTTGATTGGGCAGCCAAGTGGCAAATGACATTTAAGATAGATAAATGTAAAGTGCACTTGGGGGCTAACAACATGCATGCTTCATACTGTCTAGGGGGAATATGTTTGGAGGAGTCAGAAATGGAAAAGGATCTAGAAGTTATGGTAGATGATAGACTTATTAACAGTATGCAATGCCAAGCTGCAATATCTAAAGCTAGTAAAGTACTTTCTTTTATCAAAAGAGGAATAGACTGCAGAGATGGAGACATTATCCTGCCCCTGTACAAAGCATTGGTCAGACCACATCTGGAATATGCAGTCCAGTTTTGGGCACCAGTTCACAAAAAGGACATTGTGGAATTGGAGAGAGTGCAGAGAAGGGCAACTAAACTAAAAAAAAAAAAAGAATGGAGGAACTCAGCTATGAGGAGAGATTAGCTGAACGGAATCTATTCTCCTTTGAGAAGAGATCTATAAGGGGGGGATAAGATCACCCTGTATAACTATTTAAATGGTCCATATAGAGAACTCTCTTCCCAATTATTCACCATAGATCATTACTAAGAACAAGAGGGCATGCTTTGCGTCTGGAGGAAAAAAAGTTTAAGCTCCGAATAAGGAAGGGATTCTTCACTGTAAGGTTTGTGGAATCGGTTCCCTCAGTTTCAGCAACTACTATAGATTGCTTTAAGAAAAAGCTGGATTTTTTTCAAGAAGCACAGAATATAACTGGGTATTAGGGATTTAAAGTAAAAATAACAGAGATTGTTGATCCAGGGAACATCTAATTGCCTCTTGGAATCAGAAAGAAATTCTTTCCCCTGTTGAAGCAAATTGTACCAGGGATTTTTTGCCCTCCTCTGGACCAACTATGTCTTATACATTTTTTATCTGGGATATGTTTATTTTCCTAGTGGTTGAACTTGATAACTACGTAACCACAACAACGTCCATTCCAAAATATATTGGAATAAAATCATAATCAAAATTTACCAACCACCCTTTTTTTGAACCGTTCCTTGTTGAATTTGCTAGTGTGTTTTAGATCATTATTTTGTTGAAATATTTATTTATAAGCATAAAAAACCTACTTCAACCTTTGAACAGATGATCTCTGTAGGGCAAATCTTAACAAAATAATAAAATTTCCATCATCATGCTTCAAAGTCTGCATGGGATTCTTCTAAAATTCCATCCTTAGTTTGCATTAAAACAAACATTTTTCCAATAAGCCTATTTTCTTTAATCTGTGCAATCTTTTTTACATTGTAAATGTGTATCACATCACAGTGCTATTAAAGCAAAGGCAGGCCAATGAGGATGAAAAAATTATTGGCAAAGAAAATCTGGGAGAAGTGCTCAGTCATGTTACCCATCAGGATCATTAGATTGTGCTATTTTCAGTGTTATGTTAACAGTACTTGGGAAACCTAAGGCTCCACATCCAACTTTGCATTTTATAAATGATGCAGAGGAAAAATGCTGTGAGCAGTGGAAATTAAATAGTAGTATAAATCTGCCCCCAACCTAATATTTTACATATCATATCATATAAACACAAACAATAATGTTATTTATATCCTGCATACAGAACACACTTACAGCAGGCCTTTGCAAAGGATACAGTTGGAGGGTACAAAGTATAAATCTGGTCATTGTTCCTTTTCTTTGTGTAGTACTAGACAATATAAAACATTCCCCTGATCACTTCTTAGGTGCGTATATATTTTGTATGGATAACTTTTCACACTTAATTTGCAAATCTTTGGAAGGTCTTTGTAAAAAAACTATCCCAGTTGGGTTGCAAACACAAATACTAACAAATTGTCAGGACTCATCTAAAAAATTATAGTTTGACCATAGTTGATTTAGATCGGTGTCAGATTCCAGGAATTACTTGTTTGATCCATTTACCTAGCTGCTTTTAAAAATATCTCACCACCCCTGCTTTGCAAAGTCTTGCTGTGTGACAAAGCTGATAAATCTTTCCCAGTAAAGTATGAACAGAAGCTTACCTCCTGCTGATGACTATTAATAATAAGATAAAAAGTGCACAGCATTTTAAAATTATATATATGAAAAATATACAGAATTAGAGAAACCCTGCGCAGACAGAACTGCTGCTGAAATTGCTTCTGTAGTTTTAGAGCGATTGCATTGGAACAAGAATACCAATTAGAGAGCCAGAATAAGGTCAGGAACTCTGCGCTTGTTTTAGGTCAAAAAAGCTCCAAAAGCAAGACAGCCAATCAAATGACATTTTTAGAAGAAGAGGACAGCAATACTGTCTACAGAGTTCTTTGACGGTAAACCCTGGGTAAAATATATAAAATTTACCTAAGAAGTGGTGCTCCCCCTATAGCAGAAATGTTTTTTAAATGTTTTCTTAATTTTTTTAGGAAAGCAACAGTACTTACCATATTTCTTATTCCTACAGGCTTCCTCATAACTAAACGAATGGTCCCCAGATTCTGATTTTATTTGCTGCTCCAACAGTTACAAGCACTTCAACATAATGCATAAAATGCAGGGCCAGCAATCCTGCACTATAGGTGAAGACTCCAGAGAAAAAGAGTGTCAGCCACTGGGGTGCAAAAGAAAAAGTAAATATGCTGCTCCTGTTCATCCTAAACAAAAACGTTTAGTTAATTGTGAGATTTTCAGCTTTAAACCTTTGAAATACAAAAAAAAAAAACAAATTTAATGTTTTACTATACATTTCTTTTAAGATAACATCCATGCTATTGCATTGTTAAGGATGCCTGAAAATGTCATTTGTTTTCTCTAGTTTGGGCTTTTTGATAATATCTTCTTATTTACTTCAAATTAATAAGGAAAGGTCATTGCATAGTTTCAGTGTTTGTTCTCTCATCAGTATTTCTCATTTTATATTGAATGATTGCACTTTATGTGTGCCCTACAGCGGCACTGGCAGATATAAGGACAGGCTGATTGCTCTGTCAGGCTTGCCAGGAAGATGGATAAATGGGTCCCAGCCTGGGCAGAACTATTGAGCCTCAATCCTGGGAAACACAGCTAATGCTGAGGTTAGGTGAGTAATGAATAGAGTTATGTGACCTTTAGCGCAACCAAGAATCACTGTCAGTTTCAGCATTTGCTGTCATCCAGTACCAGTGATGGATGAATCATTGTGATAATTTCAGCAGCAAAGATCTGTCCTCATATGGTTCTCTGCATAGAACTATTCCTGCTGTTTTACTAATATGTTATAGCAATAAGAGCAGAGAAGGAGAAGGAGAAAGGGGACAGGTGTAAAGATGCAGCAAAATGATCACCTATTGTAACAGCCTTATACTAGGAGAAAATATGTAATGCAATGACGTGACCCAGGGATCATGAAACGTGTTCTTACAGTGGCAATAAATCTTTATAAAAGCATATACATACATATATATAAGAATACAGTATATAAGCATTTACTATTAGGACACTAATAAATTGGACTGCCAAAAAATGTGACTATGATAGCCGAGCATAGTCACATTTTTTGGCAGTCCAATTTATTAGTGTCCTAATAGTAAACACACATAAATAGGTGAAAATACAACAAAAGAGGTGACTGTGATTACATATAACTCCCACTACATATAAAATCTAGTATAAGGCTGTAACAATAGGTCTAGCGGTAAAGCAGTGAATCTGACATTGACCAAACATTCTCTGGTGAACAATCGCTGGCATTTAAAAATTTAAATTTTAAAAAGGCATTTAGAAAACATTCTCCACCAGGGAATGTTTGATAAATGGTAGATGCAATGACAATACTAATAGGGGGAGCACACAGCTAGGGGTGCTGAGAACTGATTTATGCCGTCTATGGGCTTTTTAGTGCAGTGCTACATTGTATTCACCTACTACAACCAAACTGATAGCTGCCATGCCTGGTTTGGTATTGGGTGATTTCCTTTCCCCTGTTTTTTTTAATTTCACTGACAGTGGTATTAGTTCTACGATTCTATTAGTTCTTGATGTTAGACAAGTAAGAAGACTGTAGTTCCCTTAGTTTGGCAGCATGGTATTTTCATTATTAATGTTGATTAATGATTCCTTTGATTTTTACACCCCATAATACTTATAGTCTAAAGCTAATTGCTTTCAAACTGCAATAGGGAACATCCCTTTTCTTCTTCTTGTGCAGTGGTGATGTAGTTTGTCACTGTTTGTCATTGATGCTGACAACTTAAAGTTATATTTAAGTAGATGTTTTTGGTGTTTGATCTGCAAAACCCGTCATCAATTTGGTTTTCCAAAGATGCTACATGTATAGTATAAGACAATTTATTGTCTATTGTTTGGGCAATGACTTTCAATATATTCTATTATTGTATATATTTTCTTGTATGTTTGGTCTTAAAGTTTGTTTAAAAAAATTAATGTTTTTTCCTTTTTTTTTGGCTGTGGTATATATACAGAAAAAAAAAATGTGGTGCCATATATATTTGTTTATTGTTTTGTAGGGTTGACAACCACACCAAATGTATTTAATGCATTTAATCCATTATAAGGCACCATTAATTGTTATTAGGGGAGAGAAGAGTAACAGAGAACATCCTTTCTATGTTAGGAAGATGAGGCAAGGGGAAGGTGTTCTGAAATGCTAACACACTTTCTAGGGTTGCAGCATTTCTCCTCCACAGATACAGAAATTACTTTTGTCACCATAGGGCAGGATATATGTTACTGGAAGGATCACCAGAAAATAGAGAAAAACACCCTTAACCCCCTAGCGTTCTAATTCCGTCCAAATATCAAAGCAAAAAGCGTTACATTTTTTATTGCATAGAAATTTATATTACATTGTAGGCTATAATTCTTAGGCATAACTCACCAAAACATGTCCAATATTTAATAAATTTAATAATAAACTAAATAAAAAAAAAAAAAATCTTTAAAAAAATAAACAAAATAGTTAAACATGTAATGTAAGTGTACAGTAGCATATATAATATATATATAAAATTATTTATATGTTATATGACATTTTCTTTGTAAACTATAAAGGATGCGGCCATTACATCTAGGGACTGATAAACTGCAATGTATTACATTTTTGTTTAGGTGTAGGTGTTTAGGTACACTTCATTTTACATTTCAAAGAAGACACTGTTTTGACTAGGAATATTGAGTTTGAATTAATAGTAGTTAGCTTGAGTTGACTGAGTTCATCTATGATGATGTAGGAAAATCTCAAGCTGAACTAAACCTGGTATATGCTCACCTGTCCCTGTCCTGTTGTTGGTACAACCATATTCTTCTTTCTTTTCATCTTTGTTGAGATCATTGGCCATCATTATTGGCTGGACTGTTTCTTTCTACAATAAAACTCTGTCTGGTTGCAATTTTTTTAACTTTAGGGTCTAGGGAAAGAAAACATTTTTGTCATGCATATTTTAGGACTTCCTCACAAAGCAAAGTTTAGGAAGCTTCTAAATAATGTCAGGATGGTTCTGCTCTAGAGTTGCCTTAAAAGTTGAACTCCTATGTTAGTCTTTTGTCCTCAACATTTTGGAATTTTCAGTAGAAGATGTAATTCTTCAGTTTACAGACAATGTCCCCCTCCATTTATAAGCTGTATATCCATTCTATTTCTTCCCCCTTTACAGGGTGTATTCCTGCCTCATTTAAGGTCTGAACTTTATTTTACCCTCTTGTCCCTAACAGCATTGTGCACCCCTTTGTTCTATTTGCTGTCCTAGATCAGTGGCAGCCTAGGCCTGGAATAGAGCGGTCTTCTAATGCTACTCCATTACCATGGAATTATAGCAAATCTGGCAACAAGTGCAGAAGTAGATAGATGGGTAGCCCATAGTCTCATGATATATGATTTACATCAATATTTATATCAAGAATATTACTCCAAAAGGAAAAATGTTTGAGCAAATGCAGTTGTTTGTAATACTGAGGTTCAGGGGAGCTAAGGTTAGAACATGAAGGATTATAGTAGGGTTTTGCTTTACTCCCACATACATACCAGTGCCTAAACTAGATCACCAGATACATTAAATCAGATTTATCAAGTGAATGCGCAGAAGCTCACCAGGTGCATATACGATCTGCGAGGCACAATGTATTACTGACATCCGATGGCGAGTGCTGGTGCGCTCACCTGCCAGCTTACAGCACTGACAAATGAGCAATGGGGTAGAGAATTCACCAATTAAGGGGAATTTTTTTTCAGCTGCGTGATTGAGGTGGATCTGTTAAACTCTGTCAATGGTGATGTCATATCAATCAATTAGGGCATACCTTGTCCCTGTCCTGTGTGCAGCTACAGTCCATTACAGGTCAATTTGAATCTTTAGTGCTTGATCTTTTATTTTGGTAAGTGCTACATTTTTATGTTACATTATACTAATTCAGAAAATTGGTTCATTTATACAGTAGTTAGATTGGCTGCAATTGTTTGTTTTTGGACTGGTTGCAACATGGCAAACCAATTCATATCAAGCTGTATATATACTAATTAGCTGTTTATAATATGTCATCACACAATAGTATGAATGTTAAAAAAAAATGTTCTAAAGCATTTTGGGTCTGATTCAAATTTCATTATAGTTTGGCTTTAGAGAAATCAAATATTAGCAGCTTTTGTGCTAAATGGTAAGCAAAGTAAGTATGAAATGTATCAACATAGATTAGGATAACACACCAAACAAGAGCCCCCTCCCTCCTCCTTCCAGACAAAAAAAAGGACAAAGATAAAGCAAGTCAGACAACTCCCTTTTATATGCACATTTTTTTATGCGCACAGCTGCTACAAATTCGCCTGTAATTGGGGCGTGCGCATTCCGTGAAGTTTGGCTGTTTGTTTGTTTTTTTTGAGTTGGTCATTCCCTAATCAATTTTTACTATGATCCTTTAGATTTTACTGTGTACACCAGTAAACAGCTATCTAATAAAAAATAAATTTTAAAATTCTAGAGTAGTCAGGGATTTATCACCAGGTAGATGCCAGGGTCAGGCATTGTAAGCATTTAGGCATTTGTAAACAGCTGAAATCAGTTAACTCTCTCAGAAGCTGAAAATATTAGGTCATTTAAAAATATGCTTATTTCTAAGCTAATACATATGTTTTAAACAGTTGAACACATCATACATTTTTATTTAGGGGTAACTGGAATATGTGTTCCATTTTAAAGAACGATTTGTTAGGGAAAGATTGACTTTTAATGCAAGCTAGCTAGGGTCAAGCTGCTGGAGATGCGCACCTCGAAGCACCAGATCATTTCAGTTCATAAATGTTGGGAGAATACGCCACCTATTCAACGTAAATCCGTTGAATAGGTTAGAGGGGTCCGAAGTGGAATCGCAAATACGTGCGCTAGTGCACTTCCGATTTTGCCTGGTAAATCGGGCCCATTGAGTTAGTGAAGCCCTTGTTGAACATCATACCATGCAACCACTAAGCTGACAACTAACAGTTTTCTGTACATGCCATGGTATCCCTAAAGCCAACCTTAGTAAAAATGATTCACAATTCTTTTTATTTATGTTTAACTGGGTAATATCCACTGTACTTGCTGTACTTGCAACTGTGTTCTCAAACGCAATTTTCACATTCTGTTATTAGTTTTGTGCAGTGCTGACTTCACCCTTCCAAAACGATGAAGCCTATAGACTTGATTTATACCTGTATGGTCAAACTACAGTACCATATTTCACCAGTAGCTGGCACTGCATTTTAGTTTCCAATAGGGGGTTATAGATAATTGGCACATTATCCTAATGGAGATATAGCCCAGGTAAACAATTTTAGGCATTCAGAGAATTTAAACTGGAAGTCTAATTTAATCTGTATCCATCAAGATCTCTGATGCATCTTTAAAATGTATCAGGTAATATAAGATTAATGTAATCAGTGAATAGAGAAGTTCTATGGGATTTTAGGCCTAGCAACAGCTGGTCACTCACAGATTGCAGATATCCTGATTTCATTTCTTGTCACAGAATGCTATTGTAGGATCTGGAAGAGAGATAGAAAAGCAGAGAAATGGGGAAAAAAACAAAAATGTGTGAAGTGTATGTTTCATTACTGAGTCAGAGCCATCAGTATATTCAGTTACTTTACATTTGGCTTCTAGATGTCACCACCAAATGAATTATTAGTGAAAGGGTCCTTCCAGCAAATTTAGAAATCAGTACAGAATAAGCGACTCACATGCCAGTCATTTGTAAAAGCACACACAGCTTATGGCTGTACTGTCCAGAAGAAATAGTACTGCTCTGCAAATACAATAGACTTTACATTTGTGTTGGCGTCACCCTATGGCTGACATATTACAGTATTACATCAGGTACTTTCTGATATGTGCAAGCTCATATGTTCAGCAACCAAGGAAGAATATGAAAAAGGACATTAGGGTAAATATTTTTAGGTAAATAACGTATCTTTACTTGTGAAAAGCCCTTGATACATCCACAAACCAAGCCAAACAAGTCATTATACCGGTTCCCCTCTTTAATATTCTGTCCAGCGTCGCCATCTTTGTTCTTCCAACTTCCTGGTTGTTCCTAATGTCACACCATCTTGCACTGCACTCAGATGCGATCATATGACATGTCTTCCTTCAAATGTAAAAAAGCAAACAACAATATTTTTCCTTCTATTTCCAGGTGGTTATGTAATCACAGCACTCTAGGTGCTAAATTTAAACACAGAAATTAAACTAAATTAGGGATCTTAATGGACCACAGCGAATATTAATAATAAATGTAAGTTTTTTTAATTAACATCATATACTAAATCAAAAACAATTACGTACAACAGAGTGTTAAATAATGAATGTTGTCCAACATTTTCATGCAATCAGTAAACAAATTTTCCCCAGGCTTCTAAGAGTTTTCTTGGGAGATGAAATTTCTCATTTAGGAAGTCTTCAAAAAAACCTGTATACTATTTTCAATGTGAAACGCGTAAAGCAAATTAAATGAATATATAACATCAGGCAGCTTGCTAATTAAAAAGAAGAACACCTTTTTTAAGGACATGATTTTGGATGCACTCTCCCACCATCATAAAACATGGGATCCTTGCCATGCAGCTCGTGCATAGTGAGGTATGCATCACATATGTGGTATATGCTTGGGATCTTTTATATATATTTATTCCTCACAAATGTTTATGCCAAATTTTACTTCCCTTATATGTGGTAAAATCGGGTGGATAGCAACCCTTTTACACAATGTTAAAAATGTAATGATAGGTTCACTTTAACGTCGTATGTTAAATAAACATAGGAACTGTTCTTATTTGCTCCCTTTTGATCTGTTAAATTTGCAGCTAAAATATTTTTTTAATCATTTTAATAAGTGCCAAAAATAAAGTGTCAGAAATTCAGAGCTGTCCAGTGCACATCACATGCAATGAATACTTACATATGCATCATATATTATACTAATGCATGTATACAAAAAGTATTATTCATACCTACTGGTATGCCCTAATAGAGAAATGATACAATAAAATTGCTTTGAGGATGTTGTTAATTTGCATTGTTATTAGAATATATGTTCTTGAGGATTCTCTGGTAGGTAGAGTGTGTTGTTCCTGTCAACTAGCCGCCAACCATTTAAGTGCATGTTTTAAAAATAAAAAACGTTCTCATTTGTTGCTATGGACAATATTTGTTCATCTATTCTTTCTATTTTTCTCCCATTTATAAATCATCACTATTATTAAGTTAAAGAAAAGCCAAGTCTGTTTTATCCAGCATAAAACAAAGACTTTTTATGAATTATAAATCATAAGGAGACATGTGCAATGATACACCTTGAAACAGAACCATAAATTATAAAGCAGAATAGACATTTCCAGATTGCAGTGATCTGCTGTCCTATATATTACATTCTTACAGGGCTAAGCTTTCTCCAGCCATGGGAATGGCTATATTACACTTCTCAAATTTGCTGAAACCTGCTTCTTACTTTTAGTCATTAGAGTACAACAACTCAGATATGCTGACATTGGTCCTCCTATAGAAAAGAAATCATAAGACCCTACATGATATTCACAATATATGAAAAGGACACATATTCTATTTAACCTTTATTTTTAATTCATGATTTTGTTTTATTACAATATAAAAAACTCTTTTTAGGTTTATGTTTCTTTTTATATTTTTTTCAGAGGGATTAATGTCACTTCCATTGAAAGTTATACATGAACTTCTTTTAATGGAAACCTGTCTGTATAATGAGAATGAAAAGTTTAATTCATTCTTTTTAAAACATTGTGAGAATTATATTATCTGCCTCCCTAGGTCCACTGGTAAAAATCCATGAATTTAGGAACTCCTAAAGATGTCTATTTCCCATTATCATAGTGATTAGGCTATGGCAAAAGCTTAAGGTGATACACTATTGAACTATGAATCAATCAATCAATAAAAACAATAATAGAAACCACTAATTATAGTCCTATTTATGATCCATTTTTGGCCAGAATGCCGATCAACAATTGATCAGATACAGTGCAAGTAATGGCACCACCAGAGGAGATGTTACCTATAAATAGCATGCAGTCATGCAATCTGACGTATGTGACGATACCAACAGGGACTAGGTTATCTCTAAACAGCATGCAGTCATGCAATCTGACAAATGTGACAGTTCCACCAGGGGCTAGGTTATCTATGAATAGCATGCAGTCATTCAATATGACATATGTGACTCTACCACCTGGGTCGAGGTTATCTATACCTAGTGTGCAGTCATCCAATGTGGTGTATCTGTTAGTACCTTCAGGGTTGAGGTATATTTATTGCACAGTCATGAAGTCTGGTGTAAGTGATGGCACCACCAGGCCAAAGCTATCCATACCTGGTGTGCAGTTATGTAGTCTGGTATACATGATGGCAGCACCAAGGCCAAAGCTATCTATGCCTAGTGTGCAGCCATGTGGTCTAGTGTAAGTAATGGCACCACCACGCCAAAGCTATCCATGCCTAGTGTTCAGTCATGTAGTCCAGTGTAAGTTATGGCACCAACAAGGCCAAAGCTATCCATACCTATTGTACAGTCATGCAGTCTGGTGTAAATGATGGCACCACCAGGCCAAAGCTATCCATAACTGTTCCTAGTGTGCAGTCCTGCAATCTGAAGTAAGTGATGGCATCACCAAGGCTGAGGATATCCATAACTAGTGTACAGTCATGTAGTCTGGTGTAAGTGATGGCACCACCAGGGCCAAAGCTATATATACTTAGTGTGCAGTCATGCAATTTGATGTAAATGATGGCACCAACAGGGCTGAGACTAACCTAACAACTAGGTTGCAGTCATGCTTTCTGTTGTAAGCGATGGCACCACATTGGCCAAAGCTATCCATACCTAGTGTGCAGTCATGTAGTCTGGTGTAAATGACCAGGGCCAAAGCTACCCATACCTGGTGTGCAGTCATGTAGTCTGGTGTAAATGACCAGGGCCAAAGCTACCCATACCTGGTGTGCAGTCATGCAGTCTGGTGTAATTGATGGCACCACCAGGGTCAATGCTATCTATGCCCAGTGCACAATCATGCAGTCTAGTGTAAGTGATGGCATTACCAGGGTCAATACTGTCTATATATTGTGCGCTGTCATGCAGTGTGATATCAATGAAGGGTTACAAGGCCAAAGGTGAGGAATATCGGTGATAGGCACAAATGGAGAAAACCTAGGCTCATTTTCCTGATAATGCATCAACACGCTTTTAGATAAAAACAACATGTTATCAGAAACATAATTACACCAATTTTGTTACAAATGTACGACTGGTACTGATTACAAAAAACTTCTGTTCTAGTTTTCACACATTAGCTCTTGTGTATACATTGTAATTAAAATTCAGCTACTTACACCTTTTAAATAGCATTTGATTTTAGCTTTAGCTTTCCTGTGTAGCGTATCCTGGCTCATGACTATATGTTCCTAATTACAGCTCCTGTTCTCTCCAGATTATCCATGTTTGCTGATATTTACTGTAAACACAAGCTCTCATCTACAGCATGCTCTAGCACTCCAGTCGGGTATTGACATCAGCTGCCTGTCTACAATTTAAATTCCATCTGTCCGCTAATGCTGCCAGCTCACACTGAACATCCTGCTGGCAGCTTCTCTTTAGCTTTTATAATAGGCAAGATTATCTTTTCTTTTATTGTGTCACTTTTGCAGCTTGTGAGTGTGTCATTGTGATTGCCATTAAGTGGTCTTTGGATCTCTACATGAAGAACAAATCATTCTCCAGTGCTGGACAAAAAGTATTTTTGTGATCAGGGTAATCCAATGTGAAGGAAGAGCTATATTTGCATTTAAAGTGTAACTCCTCGTTGGTTTTATTAGATCTCCAGGTAAATAGAGAACTACACCAGCGACAGCCAACATGGTGACCTGAATTTCCCCTGCTGGAAGTGAAATTAAAATTTATTTCCAACAGTCAATCAAATCTAGAGACCTGATCATTGCTGAAGGTCATGGTATGTTCTATTTTTGTCCTTCATATCATTTAGATCTTCAGTGGGATGATTCTTCATGTCCTTTTCCACAGAGGTAATTGAGGGAAGAAAATCACACACATGTAGATTGTAAGCTCTTCGGGGCAGGGTCCTCTTCTCCTGTATAACTGTCTGTAATAGGCTGTCATTTGCAACCCATATTTAATGTACAGCGCTGCGTAATATGTTGGCGCTATATAAATCCTGTTTATTATTAATATTATTAATAATAATAATAATAATAATAATAATGTACTAAATAATTTATTTTCAACAGTTCTGTGCTACAACATTCAATCCATAACTACATCATCTTCTGTTGATCACCATTATAAAATTGTTTGATTGTTTTAGGGCAGAATTGACATTCTGTGAAATATTTGAACTTGTAAGGCAAAATGATTACATGGTCTGCGATATATTTTACCAAATCTTTACATGCCAAAGTTCTACAGATTTTCAGTGGTTACATTCCAGGAAATTCTAAACAATTTCCTAAAAGCAAAGATTCTTGGAGCAAATACCTTTAATAAATATGTTTTTGGGAGCCCTATCTCACTGCCCTATTCATTTCATACACCAATGAGCTATTTTGGTGCTTGTATTAGAAGAGAAGCACTATATATAGTTAATATATAGCAATATAGTTGATGCAGAAAGATGAATATATTGCTATGAGAAGATACTGCCATTGTAACCAGCTTAATAATTAAACTGGTGGGTTTAGTAAAATATTTAGATAGGATAATATTAAAATAGGATACCAACTTTAACTATTGTTTTTATTATTTATTCTTATGAAGATTTTTACCAACTTTGCAAATAGATGGGTATCAGAAGTTCTCTTATCCCTAATCCCCCCTGGTTGTGTAGGGTGGGTAGATATATATATATACTCTATATATATATTAATATATATAATGATCATGCAAAAAGCATGTAATGTGCATTTTATGTGTTTTAACTATTCAATTTAGATTTTTTCATCATTTCTATTTATGATAATAAAAATTGGGCTTTTAATTGATTTATGTAAAATAAAATGAATTGCTTACATAGATTTGATGCACTCACTGCAGAAATCATTTAATGTCAAGTTTCCAAGAGTTGTGGGGCAAAGTTATGGGCAGTGATGCCTAATGTAATCTTCTAGATGGATTAGATGTGCTGTGGGGCACTCCGACACAGCTGGAACCTGCAAGTAACATTTGATATATTAAAGCTATTTTACAAATGTATGGTATACTTATTTACAATCAACATTCAAAGCTGCACACACCTATGAGGAGGTGTCAAAGTGATCTTTAGCAGGTCTGAGAGAGGTCCTTCGGTGCTAAAATACATGCATGCTGGAATCAATATAGCAAGATAGCCTATGGGAATGCCATGGTTGTGTGACAGCCAATTTAGTTCCTAAAGGGGAACACACTTTTTTTTAACTTTTGTCTTACAGAAAAAATAACGTTATCTATACAAGGCCTGAAAATAAAATCTTTCAGCACCATGGAAAGCCCCTGTGGGCAGATAAAGACACAGGGCCTGATTTATGAAAGCTCTCCAAGGCTGGAGAGAATACACTTTCGGAAATAAAGCTGGGTGATCCAGAAATTTGCTTTTTGCTAGAAAATGTTTTGAATCCTAGATCCATTCCAGGTTTGCTGGATCACCCAGCTTCACGGATGAAAGTGTATTCTCTCCAGCCTTGGAGAGCTTTCATAAATCAGGGCCACAAAGTCCACTACAGAACAAATTCAGATTAATCACCTTTTTTCAAAATACACAATAGGCACTAAAACCCAGGAGTCTAACTATATTATTCTCTAACAAGGACACAAAACCCCAAAACCTAAAATTCATCTGGGTGTCTCTAGAGGAAAGCAAGGATCTATACTCTATAGGCCTGATTTATTAAAGGAGAGGATACACTTTCATCAGTAAAGCTGGGTGATCCAGCAAACTTGAATTTTCTAGCAAATTTTCTAGCAAATGTTTTAAATCATGGACCAGATTCATTGAAGGTTTGCTGGATCACCCAGCTTCACTGATGAAAGTATATCATCTCCAGCCTTGGAGAACTTTATTAAATCAGGCCCTATATCTTTGAACAATGTCCCAAATTACCATGGATACAGAGTTTTATGAATTTGTGCCTTCATATCTGCTAGAATTTAGATTATTATGTGTATACCAGTTCTTTACATCTACTGTATAAAAGGCTGTTCATCGGCTGCTACATTTACATGGTGCACAGTAATCCAACAGTAAGTAGGGTCAATTAAATGAAATCTAATTTACACTAATAGCAGTAAAAGATTTACTGGATACCCAGTAAACCCATTTATAATTTAGATCCATTTGACACTGATTGACCTGGTATGAGTATGTATAATTCCTATCATGCTTCTATCAGCTGTTTGCCTTGTATCTGTGCTAGGTGTGTACATCTTCCCTACCTGTCATCAAAAACACCCTGTTGGTCATCATACTTATAAATCAGTTATATGGTATTATATAAATTGTAGGTTAAGGATAAATGAAGTAGACATTCTTTACTTCCCCTCTTTTTTTATCCTTGAATAGCATTAATAATCCATTTTATTTAGTACCTAGATCTTCTCTGTTAAACTGCTTCCTCTGTGAACTAGGGTCCTTCAGCATATCATTATATTAATTTCAGTTTTTTGCAGTTTTTTTAAATGGCACCTTAGCCTCGTATTTAACACCTATTGCACCTTTAATTGGCGTATTATTCAGATTTATACCTGCTCTTAGTATAACATCCAGCTGATCTCTGGTAATTACTGAGAATTCATTGCGGAGAAGCGGTCATTATGCCTTCACTCCCCCTTAGACAGTACGCTGTACGCATCCATCAAACCTGTATTTTACATTGAATAACTATCATTTTCATATTTGAGCATGATGACAGTATTCAGAACTGTTTTATTTAAAGGAATGAATGTACAATTTAATCTCACCTAGTCTGCATTTAAGAGACAGAAAGATAAAGGACGACAAAGGTGTACAATGGAGGAGAAATTGTGAATTGGTTTCAAATGCATTGAGTTTTATACATTTTGATTTCATACAAGTGTTTATTTTTCTAAAATCACTTACCAACACCTTAATATAATACAACAGTTCTCAGGTATATATAATATTAACTCTAGTTTGCCCGTTAGTGGCAATGGATTGCAATGGATTTGCCTGATGGCAGGTTGAAATGGATTCTGATGAGATTTGGAGAAATGCTCAAGAGGACTAAAAATGTAAAATGTGTTGTTATCAAGCATAAAGTATAACATTTTGCTGCAATATTGGCATGTAGGCAAGGTAGAATCTTCTTACCTGTTTATTGATGTCCGTTGACCACTGTTACACTCTGAGCTGTGCTGTACATTACATACTCATAACTAGTGCATTTTGTAAGCTGTGATATATAATACATCCTAATAATTATGCTAACGGCTACACTCTGTAAGCTGGCATGCTCATTATGTATTCCTGGCAAAAGTATTTATTGTTCTGCCAGTTCTAAATTGCTTGATAGTCCCCAACTATTTAAATGATCCCTCCACAAATGCAGTATTTTAAAATTGCAGCTTTACAATCACCCCTGCCCGTCAGCTGCTTCAACTAATCAGGGAATCCAATAATTAATTAGTAATGCATGTTAAAAATTGGTTAAAAAGATCTTCATATACTACGTTAGAACTCTGTTCATAGAGATTGAATCTCCATGGATTAATTGGTAATCTGTTCTAAAGAATGTTACATATTAAAAGTAGCAGGGGGTCATCTGTCACCATATTGTGGTTCTTTAGAATTCTGTTTGCAGTTTTCTATATTGGAAATAGTTATTATCTTGGTTAGATACAACATTTTTGAACAGGTAATGTATACTAGGAGATCTCTTTAAACTAGGAGATCTTTTTAAACTAGGAGATTGTCTTTAAACAAAAGGATACAATTTTTTTTAGTATAGTTTACCCATGAAACTATAGGGATTTTTCAGGCAATTCAAAACTTCTCTAACAAAAAGAATTAGCAGTGACAAAATCTCAGAGTTAAAGTTTATCCAAATTTTTTAAAAAAAGAGCATGGAATGAAAAAAGCAGGCCAATAAGGCAATACAAATCTTTCTTAACCCCAACTCTACTCTGGTCTTGCCACAAGCTTGCACTCTCATTTTCCTGTCTATACAATCGGACCTTTTCCTTTTTTTTTTTTTTTTTAACATGAATGAACCCTTGAAATAACTTTCAGGTCTTAGGGAACCCCTGCTATAGTTATTTGGCTTATTCTTCAATCTTTCTGCAGTGCTTTAAACAAACATATTTGTACCACCTATTGCCATAGTAAACCCACTTTCTCTTAAATACAGTAAATCATCTGGAAATAGACACTTTCATTTGCAGTCAGCAAGCACATTTTCTGTAAATGTCAGAGACAAGTGGAGGCACAGACAGATATCACCTGCATGGAATGGGTCAGCCTGACATCTCTATTCATATCAAAACCTATTTTACTAACTGGGTGCACAGTGTCTATCCCCTGTAACTACATCTGACATCATAAGCCAGGATTGAATGGAAAGATAAGTGCAGCAGTTGAACAAAGCAAATATTCAATATGCTGTCTTTAAATGAGAACGAAAGTTCTGTGATAAAAAAATAATAGAGATTATCGGATGAGAAGCCAAAAGAAGCAACAAAAAGAATGATGATGGTGGGTTAAGAGGTTGAGACTGAAAACTGGACAAGTCATCATTGAAGGAGGTTAGTATGTCATAATGGATCGGATTTATTAAAGCTCTCCAAGACTGGAGAAGATAGACTATCATGGGAGTACCTGGGTGACCCAACAATCCTGGAATACATCTGATCCAGGATTGAAAACCTGTGCCAACCAATGGAAATTGAAGTTCATGTTTATGTTTTCTGAATCATTCAGGTTCTCCCATTATAATCCATCCTCTCCAGTCTTGGAGAGCTTTAATAAATATGGCCCAATGCATGATGTGAAATGTATGAAGTGGAAGTGTGCTTCCAGCTCCCCCTCTCTAGGACTCCATGCTGTTATGGATGAGAAACACTGGACTTTTAAGCAATCATTGAATATTAACAGAAATCAGATTGGCTGTTTTTCAAGATCACGTAACCTCACTAAGAACCGCAGTATTGACCTGTATTTTTAGAAGCTGAAATTCACAAACATCAGACCCAAGGAGAAGGGTTACTGTTGTCACATGCCAAATAAGTTTAGGGGATTTGAACTAAAAAAAAGGTCCAGATGGTCCCTTAATCTATCCTATATACTCTAGAAAAAAAGAAAAAAATAGGGGGGGGGTGTTGATTACTTTATGCAAGCAAGGGGAGGATTACCACTCCCCCAGCAAAATTGCAGTATGGGAGCATGTATACAGGTAAATGTTTTTCTTTACTTTTATCCCACCTCTTCCCTTGGAGTTGGAGTTTTTTTTTCTGCAGCAATTTGCCATAGGAGAGGAAAGGAAGAGAAGCAGACCTTGCTTTGTAGTACAAGATTTGCTTTAACCACAGAACTCAAGGCAAATAATAGGCACACCAATTATTTCAGCTATTCATTAAAACATAATTCAAGGCTTGTTTAACATCCAGTGATGTGCTTTAACATGACAAGTGTTTCATCCATATTTCATTTTTGCAAAAAAGAAATGAAAAAAAAAAGGCAATTTTATTTAATGGAATGATTCCTAAATTAAACTGGCCAACCGGTGGTCAACAACCAAGTTTTAAAAAAACTATAGACTTTCTCATGTTTATTCATCTGTCTGTGCTGGCAAAAACAGATGAAAAAGCATCTGGTGTTAATAATCTGGTTTGCTTAAATGCAATTAGTGTAAGTATTTAATTTGTTTTGATATTAGCCACTTATGATCCCTTATACAGTGACACGTCGACTGGGATAAGAAACACTTGGAACCAATCAGATACCACTACACGCACATGTGTACAAAGGAAATTGCTAACAGAAGCATGCAGAATGAGCAGAGGGATGACCTTGTAAATATGTAGTAACTTCTGCAATGTCAGATCTTATGCTGTGTTTCTGGATCCTAAAACTGGCTGAAAAAAATCTGTGGCCGATAAAACAGTTCTCATGTATGTGTTATAATGTGCTCTAAAAACACTAACTCAAAGAACATTGTCCTTTTATACCACTGCACCCCCAGTAATAACAGATTGTAAGAAACGTACCATTATCTTAGTTTATGAGATTTCTGCTCTGTAGCTTTGGAAGGCACTGCACAGCCATTACAGTGATAATGCCCAGCCATACCACTTCCTACTGGGCATCTGTACCACTTGGTTCTTTACTATAGATGGGTCCACCACTGTGGATGACGAGGTGGCAGCCATTTAACAATTTAACACTGCACCTTCTGTACCTTTATGTATACAGATGTTGTTTAAAATTTTCCTTATTAGAAAAAAGAGAAAGAAGAGTAGACGCTTACTGTTATACAGGATTTAACCTGTTCATTACACGGAACCTATTAGGCACCAAATGGAACCTATTGGGGAATGAAATGTAACTCTGGTCTAGTAGACCTCAGGATGAAACATATCTTTATCCATGGGATTCCTTTAAATTACACCAAGCACTTTGTCCTCCGATTCCAACCTTTCTTCGATATTACTACAGGCATATTATTGTTCCTCGAAAATAAACATTTTCTGGGCATCAATCAGCCTTAACAAGACCCCTAGCCCCATACTGATGTTTCATTGCAAGGTCCAAAAATACCCCTAAAAAAGCCCAGCGAAGGCGAAATGCTTTGAGTTTAATGGGACCACTAGAAGGTGTAGCATTGCAATTACTATATTGCTTTTAAAGGAACCCTACTGCCTGATCTAGAATGTAGTAGCTTACTTTCTAGTGCATGGTCAAAAAAAGATTCTATGGACAATATCTAAATGCTTTACATTTCTACATGTGTGCTGTAACCACTGTTAAAGTTTATGTGTAACTGAATTTAATTGAGTACAAGCTTGCCAACAGAAAACCCCCTACTGTTACTGCACTTTTTTCCAATTTTGATCATCTATTTTTTTAGGGGTTTGCAATTTAAATATTTATATTTTCCTACTTATGGTAAAACATCACACTGCCCCTTTATGTCATTTACATTTTCCCCTAACTCTCTGGCATTGTAGGTAGTGTGTAGTGGGGAGAAATCCCTCCCCTAAATGCCTGGAAGTTTCACTTGCTGAAAAGGCTGACAGTATTTTTCTGAACTGACATATTGATGTCTGCCTTGGCAAAAGTTTTATTTAACTGACTGCTAAGTGGGATGTCTGCTTTCAGTATCACCAATGTATCAGCTTCAAAGTTGTGATCGAGAAAAGATGTCATCTCTGAATTCCTTAACATGTGCAAGTGTCTCATATAGAAAGAGATGCCACAATGTACTCTCATTTCAAGTCCGATGCAGTAATCCAATCACAAAAGCAGAAAATGCTGTTTTTAGGGGTCTTCTATATGTTCTTATGTTTTAGAAATTCTCACTGAAACTCATTTTCAATATAATTTATATACAAAAACTTGATGCAGCAGTTGTCTATATCAAAGATTAAAGAAAAATAATTTTTCCCTTAACTATCAGTCACAAGCAGTGAGTTTCTTGAACAGAGATGGCCACTGATTGATTGGCTCCAGTAAATATACGGCATGTTACATCTACTCAGACAGTACAAGAACAAACAGGAAATGTTATTTTTATCCTTCACATCAAATAATTCCCCAGCTGTACAAATCTCACTGTGTCTTTTCTTTGAAAATCTATCAAAACATTGGCTTACATAGCTTTATTTATTAACGGCTTTTATCTACTAGCGTAATTTGCCTGGTGGTAAATTAGAAAGTGAAACAGATCTAGGCATATGGACAAAAAATTTACAGATTTACTATATATAGGTAGTCCCCAGGTTACATACGAGATAGGGACTGTAGGGTTTGTTCTTAAGTTGAATTTGTATGTATGTCGGAACAGGTACAATATTTCAATAAATGCAATTAGGACAAATGTTTGTCTCAACATATTATTAGGCAGCATGGTGTAATTTACTGTATACAGTCCTCAATGTGAGTTAATCACAAACAAAGCAAAAACAAAAGCAAAAAAAAAAAAAAACTTTATAGAGCCTGACATTTATTAACTTCTGAAGCAAGCTGTGCTTTGATATGTAAAAAGAAACAACTGCAGAGTTTGTCTTGGTCATTAACCACCTAGCCGTTAAGCCCGACCTTGGTACGGGCAAAAAAAAAGGCTAGGATGGTTAAGCCCGTATTTTTGTCACATGCTTACCTCCATGGTCCCGCTGCACATCCAGCGTCGTTTTCCAATTCCAGCGTCGCCCTCCGTCGTCCGTCGAT
>NC_092858.1:31482171-31486838 GCF_032062135.1 Pyxicephalus adspersus
TATTTAAACAAAACAATAATTGAACAGTAGAAATTTATTTTGCAACTATTTAACCCATTTGTGCCCAGATCACGAAGGCCTAGATACCCAGGACAAAAGTTTGGCTTGGTTACCCTAACATTGCTCTAACTAATTTGCTTAGCTAAATAGTTTTTACATTTTTAAGTTAACAGTTTTTGTTAACAGTTTATTAAATAATTTAAGTATTTTTAACACTAGAATCAAAGAAGGAAAATACATTAGTTAACAAAGCACATTGCAATCCACGTTTAGGCAGCAATTGAAAGTCATGTTATAGCTGTGCATGGATTTAGAGGTGTCTTATATTACTACCAGTGTGAACTAAGCTTTTAGAATAATAATGACAGAGCCAGAGTTTAAAGGAAAGTATATTTTTCCCGTCAGCATTAAAAATGAGGTCTGGTATTTTTTTTTTTCAGGTCCATGGGCAGTGCACCATCATATTTTCTGAAAGAACTAGACTATTGTGCTCTTTGTAACCAATATTTTCTGTACTTCCTTGTTAAGCAGCCATCAGGGAGAGGTTTAAGCAGTATGCTTTAAATCATTGTATTTTCCTTGTTCTAGCAGAATTCTTTATAACTATTTCCTGCAGACAGTCTGCCGCACATTAGGCTTGTTAGACTACAGGTCACACTGTACCGCTCTAACCTCCATTTCTTCCTCAAAAATAGCTGTTAAAAAAGATGATCAGGTCTTCCCTTTCTGCCCTTTTGCCTGGATTGCAATATATTTTAGTGCTTTCGTTTTATTTCTTTCTGCACCCTTAGAAGAAGCCTTTCTTAGTAAAAGAAAAGGTTAGAATTTTGTCTAAGCCGGCACCCTCTAGGGATGGCATGAAACAATTCTAATCATACATAGCTGTGCCAGGTTCATTGCTGCTGCTTCACGCTGTGTATACTCAATGGAATAGTAATGTTAAATCAAATCTTCAGCTCTGCATTATTCCCTATGGGTATGGCACAATTGCACTAATGTACACGGCATGGCCAATAAGTAAGGCTAAGCAGTAATGAGCAGAACTTTAAATTGACTTCACTTATTAATGTGTGCGAACATGATTTTGTCAATCAGGGGCCCTCCACAGATTTGAGGAGTTCTTTGAACAGTTAGCAATGCTGGGTTAATCTGCTGCCAATGGGCCCTTCGTATTTTCAGTACTACTCACGCAACAATGTCTTGGTCTTAGTTCAGTGGAGTCTCTCTTCTTGTCTCTTACTAACCTTTGTCATATTCAGAGATGTTAACCTAAAAGAATAGCTAATATGATATGCTGCACTTGCTATGCCAGAGAAGGGGGCTAAACTTTATTAGGTGTAGCTTAAAAATGGGATTTATGAAAGCACATGTGTGAACAGAATGGGAACAAATATTGATATGTTTAACTAATGTAAAGAATAAAAGAAACTACTGCTACTCTCTAGCGTCCACTCAGATAACCTTTGCCTTGCAAAAGTCACTTGGGAGAATTGCAAGGAAAATGGCTGCATAAGGTCTCTGGTGAATGGGAGGGATCCAGGGATATTTGTACATCAAGAAGTGAGACTGGAAGTGAAGGGTCAAATCCAAGGTGACTCCCTGGATTTTAGGAATTAAAGCTGTTAACCAGTGTCCACCATCCTAATAAAGAGGCAAATCTCAACTGACCACCAAAGTAACGGGGCATCTCTCCCTCTTGCAACCAATATAAGTGGGCCATTCCTGATGGCCACTAATGTAAAGGTGTACCTCTCCTTCTGACCACCTATAAAAGGGGCACTTTTCCACTGTGGACCAATGTAAAGGGGCTCTTTAAAGATAAAGATAAGAGGGCACTTCTCAAATGACCCCAGATTTTCTCCACTGACCATCATTGTAAACGAGTACAATAAATTTTACTGTCCACCTTTTTTTGACCAGTAATTCAATAATTTTAGTGTATGAATGGGAGTTTTAATTACTCTAGGTACACCAAATTCTTTATTCTTTAACCTAACTATTATTTGTTGTTGATTTGGAGGGTAAAAAGCTAACAGCCTCACAGCAATCAAAGTCAGAAAAGTTTTTTGTAAACAATGAATAAAATCAGCATACATTAAACATAGATTGCCATAATGAAGTAACATGTATCACAATTTAGTAGTCTCATAAAGATATTTTGAAGAATTCAAAAATACTCTTCTAATAATAGAATAATAATAACAGGTCCTCGGGTTACAGGTTTATTGTATACTGATTTTATTAATTGTAATAAAAATAAAGAATATTACCACTTGTATTCTGATATATATGGTGTAATTGATTTACTTGGAGACATGTATACCCCCACTTAAAAAATATGTAATTATTTTACTTATTATACCTACAATGTACAAATCTCACTAATGCACCTTATGCTGTATTTACAAACATTGTATCAGGACTTCCATGATACCTGAAATAAGGAAGCAATGTGAATGGCTGGTCTAGATGATCAATCCAGCCAAAGTTCCTGCAAAAGTATTTGACAATAATCAAAACAATTTCTTTATTTGACAATAATCAAAACAATTTAATCCCTTTGTTTGAGCAAAGTCCATCACACATTATTTAACAGTTTATATTTACAGGTTCTCAAATTGGACAATTTAATTGTGAGCACCAGTCCACTTATAAATGGATTGGGTGATATAGCAGAGCAGAATACCTTTCTTAATAGCTTTGATGGAAATTGAGATTCTTGCTGATTTGTAATAAAAATGCTTTTTACAGTTTTTCTGGTCTGTAACTTTTATATGGTGAAGGAGTCACAGTGTGAAAGCTTTTATTGCTAGCTTTTCTATCCTAAGAATTAGGAAACAGTTGTTTTGCGGTGTGACTGGTTCTCTTTAAAGTAATAAAACTCTTACCTTCAGATCATTATCTGCTTTTTATGTGTCTTCTCTTGAACTGTAGTAAAAGCTACAATTTAGTATCTATATAACTGGGTAGCAGTGTCAAACACTCCTAAATGGATTCTTAAAACGAGTGTTTACGCACAGAAATGGCCTATAAATCCAAACTACACACTAGATTCTATAAATTTACAGCATTTACAAACATTCATATAAAAGGTTTCCTTAGTTTATTAGAAATTAAAAATATTTCAAATAAAGTTTTAATCTTAAAGTTGATCTCCAGGCAAATACTAAAACACACAAACAAGTAGTCAATTGTTTAAAAAAATAAATTTAATAAAAAAATATAGAGAGTATAAATACCTGAATTTTATGAGAGTTTAGTGTTTTGTAAAAGTCTGTAAAGCAACTCAAGTGCTAGAGGTATTTAATGTACAGCGCTGCGTAATATGTTGTCGCTATATAAATCCTGTTTAATAATGATAATAATAATAATAATAATAGAGGTGAATTAGGTGCCCTGAATACACATGAACTAAGAAGCATGCAAAAAGAAGAAGAGAATAAAGAGATGACCTTATTAGCCCCCTGCTGTTCATTGCACAGCTCCCAAACCATTTTCCACAATGCAATGGGGATATTCCTTACTTAAAACCATTTTCCCCTTCCGACTACCAATGCAAGGGGCCTTTCTCTAGTAAGGACCCCTTTTCTCCATTGAGAACCAATGTAATGCATGTGTACCTCCAGTTTAGGAACACGTTTCTCCACTGACCAAAAATGAGAGCAGAGAGACAACCTCAGCTGGAGTATAGAGAGTATAGAGATTACCTAGTTTTGTTTCTCTACTACAGTAAATTAGGTCACCAGGCTGGCTGTGTTCTTTAAGAGAACAGCTCCAATACAATTCAAATTTGTGTTTGGCAGTGTGCAGTAGCACAACTGTGTTTCTTCTACCACACAAAAAATACAATTAATGATGAACAAATGAATACTGAGCGACATTGATTTGTATTACATCTGCCTAGAGTTTAACTAAGTTTCCACTTTTAAGTCCTGGTATTTAAAATATTTGTATTATGTTTAAATGTACAATATTTACACATTAGCACACTTACAACCCCAAAACAATGCACAAGGAATAAAATTATAGTAGTTTCTGTTTTATTTTGCACGATATTAACACAGCTGCTTATCAAATCTGTATTAGTAGTAAAACATAGAAAATAATTTTAGTGCACACAAACACAATAAACTCTCCAAATGTCTTGTAAAACATAAAAGCTGTGACAGATCATATCACTTTTGAGTTTGGGTACCCAAAATTTTTTCATAGGCAATGCTTTAAACACCTCCACTAGTTTACAGTTAACCATAAAAGATGGTCGTAAAATTATTCCTTTCATCACGATGTACTGTGATACCTGATATATATTTTTTGATTAATGCTTACATATTCATTAATACCCTTAATGTTTATACATGTGTAGGAAAGGGGGTAGATGTTTTAAACATTTATACAGCAGCACTATTTCATTTTTTTCTTTATTTAACTTTTTAATAAGGGGTTGAGAAGCTCCCGATATGATAGTTTGTTACCTCTTCATTTTTTTCTCCCTCTTTTCTTGGTATTGAATTCCCTTTATACGAGGATTTGTGTACCAGAGATAGTAGTGGGTACTACACATCTCATGCTTTAGAACACACTTTCTGAGATCACCAGATTAATACTGGTGACAAACAATATTTGGATTACTGGGCAGGTAAGCAATGTATCTCAAAGTATAATTT
>NC_092858.1:31487220-31488275 GCF_032062135.1 Pyxicephalus adspersus
CCTCTGTACACATCTATCATCAAAAGTAGAGACTGTCCTTGAAATCAGATAAAATTTGAAGAACATGAATTGATGCCCAATAAACCATGTCTTCAGTGTCACTGCACTATAATATGCTCCAAAGCTGTCATGGATCCTGCTGCACCACGGTTTTATATTAGCACGATGTACACAAGTATGTGGACACCCCTTCAAATTATTGACTTTGGGCATTTCCATTGAAGAGTACCGTTGTGCTAAGGCACACAATGGTACTTGAGTCAATTATACACTTCGAACCTTGTGGTAACACATAGGGAATTGTCCTTTTCAAGTCTATCATAACTGTGCCCCATGTCTTGTAAGTCTGACCCATGTCTGGTGAGTCTGGTAGTGAGGAGGATACATGACCTGCACAGAACCCTGACCTCACTACTACTGAACATCTTCAAGATCAATTGAAATGTGGCCTGCAATCAGGTCTTCTTGCCCATCATCAGTACCTGACTTGACAAATCTATTGGCTGAATTGGCATGTACTGTACATAGAATAAACCAAGAATATTGTTCCTCAGCATGCGGCTAGAAAAAGGATCTGTTTATACTTGAATCCCACCATTAGATGGCGCTGTATCCTCATGTGACGTGTGTAACAAATGCTTGCTGCCAGAGGTGAGTTGTGAGTTTGTTACACACTTAATATGAGGACACAGATCTATCTACTGGTGGCCCACAGCCATGCACAAAAGATCATTTAACAGCGAGTGACCTATCATAATCTATTCAAAAGTACAAAACACTTTAACCTGTAAAAGAGAAAAAAAGAAATGTAGACAGAGCCTGTGTGATTTTGTTTATGGACCTATAACATGTGTATTTGTATACATTCATTTTATTGTTATTTCAATTAGATACCATTAGAAGCTTTACAGCGGCTGCTCAAGTCAAAGCATTTTCCCATATTTTCAAGTAAAAGTAAGTATCTTGTGTATATTTGGATCAGTTTAAATTTGAGTATATACAGTATTTCATAGACACTGCCCCAAATGTTGGGAAAAGCTTTGTGGAGGCTGTTT
>NC_092858.1:31489980-31491221 GCF_032062135.1 Pyxicephalus adspersus
GAATTTTTATTGCTGGATGACATAATTGATATTGGATCTACATAAATAAATTATATTTTAATCTTGTTTTTTAAAAATCAATTGGTATACATTTAGGTTTTTTTTTTTTAAAAGGACTTAATAGGGGTAATTTATTAAAGCTCTCCAAGGCTGGAGAGGATACACTTTCATTAGTAAAGCTGGGTGATCCAGCAAACCTGGAATTGATTTCTTCTAGGTGATTTGCTAACAAATGTGCTATTATCACTGATGAAAGTGTATCCTCTACAGCAGGGGTCCCCAACCCCCAGTCTGTGGGCCGTGAGAGCACGGATACCAGTGGTGGTCCGTGGCTCTGGTCGATGCACTGCCCCAGCGGGGTCAGGAGAAGGACCCCATTTGGGGCGGTGCACCAGCCTAGTACCGCCTACCATGTCCCCCGTATGGACAGTAGGCTCATCATCCACTGCTTCCAGGTGTGTAGTGGGGTGGGCACAGGTGGGAATGCCATGCCATGCAACTTTTTTTGGGAATGAGCACACGTGCCCACTCTTTTTTTGCCTACACCTTCCCTGCAAGAGCTGTGGACCTCGTCTCCCGTAATGCAGGCTCAGGGCGGTGGGTGGGTTCTGGTATCATAACGTTTCTTCCCCTTTGAGTGACACATTAAATGACCCACTCTTATTTTGCCTAAACAACCCGCCCACTCTCCCATAGCAGGCTCGGACCTGTGATGGAAGAATGGGCAGGTTCTGGCATTATGACGAAAATGGGAAGTCTCTTTCCATTTAAGTGACACAGGACTACAGAGCACGCAAACTGCACAGTCCGTAGATTTAGTGGTCCGCAAGCTCCAAAAGGTTGGGGACCACTGCTCTACAGCCATGGTGAGCTTTAATAAATCAGGCTCACTTTAAAGCAAAACTCTAGGAAATAAGAAAAAATTGCAATCAGGAAGTATTTCTATTGGAGAAGAGGTAATGTCTATGCTGCAATAAAATAACCATACGTGGCTGATCACAATTCTATAAATACACTCACCTCTCCCCAGTATGTCACGGGCACTGCCATCTTCCCTCTTCTCATCCTTCTAGTTTTGATCTTCGTTCATCTTGATTGGCCTGGCTGGGATGATGTTCACGGGAGTTTTTATTATCAGAAGACAAAAGTATGTTTAATTGCAGAAGGTGCAATGCTTGTATTATTCTGCAATAAAGTCCGGCCTAATCCCAGAATGTGAAAGCAGAAATGTCTAGTAATGC
>NC_092858.1:31493794-31496562 GCF_032062135.1 Pyxicephalus adspersus
GTCTGCCTCATCCTAAAAGAATATGCTGAAGGCTAATGAGAGAGATTCAGAAGTGGCTTACAGCAGGGAGTGAGCTCAGTATATGTTCAATACTAGCTAATTGCACAGGCTAGTGATGGCATTGTGGCTGCGGGTCATTCACCCTCATTATGCTACACAGACATTTTATTCTTACAATTTCAATTCAATTTTACCTGTTTTTCTGTGTAAAACTATTTCAACAGACACTTTACGTTGAATAAAATCCCAATTAGTTAGTCTGCAAAAGGGCAGCTGGATTTTTCGCACAAATCTCTTCAGCAGAAGCGCCAAACCAAATCCTACACTGATAGAAAATGCATTAAAAAGAGCATGGAGCTGTCACCGGATTTACAGTAGCATGAAAAACAGCTGAACAGCAAAATGTATCAACAAGAAAAAAGAAAAAGTTCTGCTGACACATTCAGCATTGTATAACATTTGAATCCATAAAACAGATTTCAAGAACAATAGTGACATGTCTGAATTCTGGTTTAGTTACTACTGGTAAAGATAGCATTGCTGTACACATCCCTTTCTAATATTATTCAGCCATAAATAATATGGACTGGGACAATTGTTGCAATAAGACACAGGCATCACTGCCTAAACATTTCACTAAACCTAAAGGTAAGCATGTTTTATCAATTATTATGATGCATATAATAAGCAGTAAAAATATAAAAGATATATATTGCTGCAGTATTCAAACTTTAGTCCAGAGTTGTTCCCGTAAAGCTTCCAATAGATCAGCTGTTCTCAACCAGGATTAAATGGGTCCCTAAGGGTTCATGGAACTGTGGCCAATTGACCTACTCTTTGATGATCCCTGCATAGTTCTGGGGCCAACACCTCTTGTTTAAGTCAGCTGCATGACTCAAATGATATTATAGATATCTATAAAGGTGTTATTCTAGTCACTATGTTATAGGGGGCATTCTTTTCCTTGTCCCCCAATTTAAGAGACTTTTTCCCATGAACCCTCAAAATTTGGTTTTAGAAGAAGTTCCCTGAGACCTAAAAATGGGTTCCTCAGGGGTAAAAAGTTTGAGAGAGTCTGCAATGTTCTTAGTCTTCAGTGCTAAATGACAGAAGGAACCATTGGGCCCAAAGTGCCATGACCTGACTTCTTGAGGTGCAGCACATACACATCCTGGGCTCAGAGGATTACTGATTACACATTACAATGTGAGTACCATTCAGTGCAGAAGTACAGACTCTAGATATCATAAAAATGTATGTGTATGTTTTATCTTTTGAATCGGGATTGTGAATGCCACAGTTCAGTTCAATATCTCACTTTGAACTATGGGCGCAGGTCATAATATTGTTTATATCCCCACACAGATATTTTACATCACAGAATCCTCTGTGCTTCTCCCTAAGCATTATACAAAACATTATCATTCCGCAGTATTGGGGGTTACAGAAAGCTTGAATAAAAAACAGCTTCAGGAATTATTGCTAGCTCTGTTTACAAATGATTATATAAAAGAATGAAAGATAATAATAATACAAATAAGCATAAATATTTTATTATTATTTTACTGCTGAAGTTACGAGTATATAACCCCCAAAATATCTGTTTGCATGCTGGACTTTGTAGAAGAAATTGAACCTTGAAATGAGCCAACGGAATGGGGTTTTTAACATTTATTATGGCTTTCTTTGAAGAAAGTAGGAGCTAGCAGCATATTCAGGAAGACATGTACAGGGTCAGGTTGGCTCATGGTGAATGACAAGCACATCACATGCAACCATTTTGAATGTTTGGGTGAGTGGCAGTAGGTGTGTACTGAGCCTTGCACTTCTCCTATGCTCCCATAATACTTTCCAGTATACCAACCCTTGGTGAAACAACATGGCATTCTAGGAATGTAGAGGATCTGGAAGTTAAGGTACTATTGCCCTGCCTATAAATTAAAGGCGATAGATAAAAAAGCACAAGGTATTAGTGTTCAGTGAATATAACTTCACATAGGGAATTTTTCAATTCAAAAGCATAATAAAGTTACTGAATCAAGCAAACAAGTCTATTAAAGTAGTTTAGTTTCACAGAAAGTGTTGCAGTTGTGAAATTATAAAAGTGATTAGACAGCCCTAGTTGTGTTCAGAATAGAATGTATGTACATAATACATCACGTACTGAAAGCGCTCTAACCTGAAATTAAATAGCTGATTCTGAGAAAGTTTCTGAAGCTTTGGTGGAAATGGAAAGGTCACAAAGTGGTTTGTTTTTAAACTATGCAACAACCTACAGCTACGTATTAGACAACTGTTCTTAAGAATAGCCTTGCATGACCTCACAATATTTTCCTGATAAAATTGTACATTGTGATTCACCCTCACGAAATTGCTATAATACAAAATTGCACTTAAATGAGTATCAATTCAAGGACAGGCAGTGTCTGGCTCATATACCCAGCTGAATATGTTATGTTTCTTTAATACAAGCTATTGCAGGAACAGAAATAAAATGGAAAAAGGTATTATGCACTGAGCATCCATAGGACCATTGCACAGATTTTGTAAACTCTGTACGTTGTCTCATAGTATTTACTACGCTGCATTACAATGAGAGCTGGATGCAGAAACTTAGCTATGATAAGCATAACTTTATATTCTACTTTTCTATTTCTTGTAGTGCAACTCCAATATATATATTGTTATATATACTGCAATATCTATTTCAAGGTGTACGCAGACAGGAGCCAGCCCAGGATCATATACTGTGTATATATATATATATA
>NC_092858.1:31499630-31512124 GCF_032062135.1 Pyxicephalus adspersus
TGTATAAAAATCAGTACAGACTGTATAAATCAATATAAGCTGTATTAAAAAGACTTGATGACGCACAATTAACTCCCAAACTTTGTTCTGCTTGAACACATTCTCGCTTTGTACGAATAGGATCATGCTGATGACTACTACAGAAAGGTTTAGATTTGTCACCCAGCAAGACATGTAAACAAGGTATATATTGATGAAGTTAATTTTCTCCTTCATCCTTCAGTTCAAGGGATATGCGTACTCCTTAGAAGAGGATAAAAAGAACTTCTGACTTGTTATTGATTCAGAACTCTATTGTACCATTGGAATACATTTTGAGATAAATTTTACTCACTGCAAGCTTGCCTGACACAAAGCTGCTACATGGACCACATTATTATTATTATAATATTAATATACAGTTTTTATATAGCGCCATCATATTACGCAGCGCTGTACAAAGTTCATAGTCGTGTCACTAACTGTCCCTCAAAGGAGCACACAATCTAATGTCCCTACTATAGTCATATGTGGTTAATGTAGTCTAAGGTCAATTTAGGGGGAAGCCAATTAACCTAACTGCATGTTTTCGGGATGTGGGAGGAAACCCACGCAGACACAGGGAGAACCTGCAAACTCCATACAAATAGTATCCAGGCTGGGATTCGAACCTAGGACCTAGAGCTGCAAAGGCCAGCGTGCTAACCCCTGAACCACCGTGCTGACCACATTCTTACTTCCCAATCCCTAGGTTCACCTACCTATTATCTTATTAAGATTACTAACTTAATATTATCTTCTGATCCTAATTCTGTTCTTGTATGCCACCCCTTAACAAACGCACTTCAAAATAATTAAAAAGTAAAATTAAACAACCCCTTTTGGCTCTACCACTCCTGTTGCTTTTAAACTACCGGTATATCTGCATATAAAACAGTTCTGTGCAGTTCCAAAGAACTCTCTATGCAAGCCTTTCTTGGCCTTTTAATTATGGAGTAACCCTTGGCATAACTTTTTAGATCCTAAAGGAACCCCGGGTATAATTATTATTTCCGCAGATCACAGTGAATTAGTGTGGTCAGTGGGAATAACGCCTCTTACATTGTTAGCCAGTGGGAACCAGATAGTCACAAATTGCTCCAAAAAACCCTTAGGAACCCCCGAAGGATTCCTAGCTTAGAAACACTGCTCATGTCCTAACTGTAACTAAATATATATGACAACACTACGCTGTGTCGCTTTGTCTGATATCAATATATTCTTCTGGTATACAAATCATTAAAGTGCAATGAGTACAATGTGCAAAGCAATATAATACAGTATGGTATACAGTGTGCAAAAAAGACAGTTTATTGTTATTATAATATTAATAACATCATAATTAATATTGTTTCAATATACAAAATACCTAGAAGCAGAAGAAAGTATTGCCTTACTTTTTTTAGGATCTAAGTGGACAGATCCAGAACGGAATGGAATCCTTTTATTATACAAACAGCTGGCTATGCTGAAATCTTGTCCTGGCAGATGTAACTATGCTTAGATAAGGTATTTCTTTGGATTTCTTTTATTCATATGGCATAAAGTTTCTGTGTAGACTTTCAGTTTGAGTCCAATTAGCTACAAGGACGTGCTGGGTGCATGTCATAGCAAAGATAGTATTAGTCTAGCACACATATAAAAGACATGTAGGTAAATCACTTTAGCTGAGGGGATAAGGTGGCAACAGAGCTGCTTGTTTTGGAACAATGAATAGGTGATATTAAAGCTGATTTGGCTTTAGGCTGGGTGCATACTTGCCTAATGATATTAATTGACTTACATGACATTACAGGCATTGGAGCGTTGCTGGGCCATTCATTGTTTAGGAGCATTAGGGAGGAGAGGTTCTAAAAAGGTTGAGATTAGGCACCAGAAACAAGCACTTGAAGTAGGACAATCTGACAAAATAGGCTACGGGTAGAGCTATCAGATTTTCCTACTACTCACAAAAAAAAAACAATCTGATAAAATACTGCCTACATCTAAGTGAGTTCTCACGGCACCAATATTGCCAGAATTGAAATAGATAACAGTAACTTGGTCCTGAATATGAATATAGGAGCTGCATCCTGTGTAAGTCAATGTTATTTCTGGAATGCTACAGGAAAGCTCCAATCCTTCATGCCAACATATGGATTCTATATGTTAGATAGGCCTGTAGAAGGACTATGCTAGAAATTACAGTGGCCTAAACAAGATGTCACTCCTAATATAACAAAAAACATTTTCTTTTTAGAACCCAACATGCAGTCAATTTAACCCAAGTTACAGACACAATGCAGGATAATGCCGGACCCGAGCTTCGAATCAAACCATATGACAATTCACAATGGGCTGAAAAGTCATAGCACTATGCCCACTGACCGATTTAGTTGTCAATTTACAAATCTCAACAAAACATCTCAAAATATTTGCCCATCTAAAATTCCCACCCCTCCCCTCCAAACCTCTAATAGGGGAACAGAAAATTACAATGGTAATAGCTTACATTTAATAAATTCTTTATAAACCCAAGAACTGTGCTATGCTCTCTCTCCTCACCTCCTCTTCCATTATTTGTAGGCTCATTGCATTTTTGTCCATTTATGAACAAATCTAACAAAACAACATATTCATATGTTACAAATTCCAAAAGGGAGCAAATAATAGAAATATATTGCTAGGGTTTATGTACACCTAAGGGCTGAACATAACAGATTAAAGAGAAACTGATTGCTTTGCTTACTGGCATTTTTGTCAACAAATAAAAAACTGAATGGAGCCACTTGGTCCGATCCCTGCTTCTGTGCCATTGTTGTGGAAGTAAAGGGACCCGGGGTTTTATGCTATTATAAATAGCCTTTAGGCACCAGGGAATATACAGCAGGGCACGTTCCTACCACACAGATTATAAGCCAATAGAAATGCCTCTTGCTATGTGCATTGGTAACCACTGAACCCTGTTGGTATTATACACATCGGGCTTTTCTATTGGTTGAGTTTGTTAAAGGCAGAAATGCTCCCCAATGTGAATTTTTATGTTTTTTATTTTAACTGTTTTTTTTTACAAATATATTTGCATTGGTTATATATATATATATATATATATATATATATATATATTAATGGCTATATAATGTAAATATATATATGCCAACCTATAAGGTTTCCTTTTAGTGGCATCATCATATCAGTGGGTTCCTGCACCTTTCACTTACTGTATTGTATTGTATGCATTGCTTTGTTAAAAGTTGCAGAAAATTGAAGGTTACATTTGGAAAGGTGAGGGAGAAGGAAGAAGGTTACCTAATCACATCACACAGAGAACTTCACTTTCATTCTGCAATTCTATTGGTTATCTGTAAATGAAATAAGCTTCCCCCTGGTATGCCATGATTAGAGGGAACTTTGACCCTGTGGGGTCACACTAGAGGTGTCAAACACTTCGGCAGGGCTTCCGCTGCACACAAAGCAGAGAAAAGCTCCATTTAATCAGTGGAACCCAGCAGCTCAGCTCATTTCTCCAACAGCAACTTTCCACGGCCTTATTTTCAACACACAACACCTCTGCTGTTTCAGGCCATCAGTTATGACAAATATTTAATAACTTGCTTTTCAATCTCAGAATGCCTCCTTTCACTTTTGTTGTATTGTTCTAGAAAAGTGCAGAATGTGCTGATCTCACTGCAACAACAACCACATAAACTTATATATATATATATATATATATATATTATGTCATGATTGGATAAAAATAGAAGGTCTTCAGGAAGATGTTAAAGCAGAACTCCAAGCAAATATTAGTCATATGTCACATGGTTATGTCAAAAGGTTTTCAATTTTGTTCATCAAATATTCTCATCCAAAATATTACCATTAAATAGCATCAGGATGAGGTGGGGCCCTAAATATAAATAATAGATGGTTGTCAAAAACATTGGTAAATCATGGAATTGCCAATGCAGCCCAAATCCAGACTTTACTGACCCAGATGGCAGCTTTCCATGTCATCAGCATTTAGAGACCAGTAAGCATTGAAACAATACAACAGTGCATGTGGTAATATGATAAAAGCTAAAGGTGGTCCAACAAAATATTAGAAACATTAGAGTGTGTGACTTTTTCATACAGACAGTGTATTGTAATATATTATCTAGAATATATTATGGTACAATGGGGTTTAATTCAGACCTACTACCATGGAGAACCCTTGAAATACCTTTTAGGTAGGAAACTACTACTATAATTATCACAGCTCATTAGAACTCATTAGTGTGGTGGTCAGTAGGAAGAATGCCTCTTACATTGCTGGTCATTGGGAAAAATGTCACCCTTACAGATAGCCAAAATGATCATAGGTGTCATTTAAACTGACCCGAGAGGCACAAATTTCTCACAAATATTTCAGGAACCCTTAGAAACCTCTGGAGGAACCCTGGTTGAGAAACACTGGTTTAATTTAATAGGGTAATTAAAATAAATGTTCTTGTTTACAGAACATCATTTTACATGTAAAAATGTATTAAATAAGGATTGTATTTATCTGCCATTTATTTTGGAAAACATAGTTTACGCTTTCTAGCTACACAAAAATAAGAAAACTGAGCTGTAAAAACATGGCAACAACATATTAGTTGTGTTTTGCTGGTTGACACGTTTCCATACATATTATATGTAATAAAAAATGACAGGTGACCTTGTGACTACTACACATAGTGCTGGCCATCTCCACTGCTTTCTGCAGCTTAATGTTAAAGTTTAAGGGAAAAGTTGTGTTTGTGAAACAATAAATATTAATAAATAATTCATATTTAATTCACTTTGAGATTAAATAACATATATACTATTATATATGGCTGCCCCGTTTTATTCTGCAGCTGCCAATGATTTTCTGGATTTTTAATTATATTTCTTTGCAACAATGGCTGCATTACTTCATGTACAGATTGCCTAAATCTCATTCTTTTCTCATGCTAGTGGCACAGCCATCTCCAGGATTGTCTTACTGTATTGAACATTTCATTATTGTTTTTTTTTGTGACTTGAAGCTTATGTGGTTTCAGCAGGCGGATTCTGAAAGCTGCAAATTTTTAGATTTGACATTTGAAAGCTTTTGTTAGATGTTTGTGTTTAGCTCTTTATGTTTGCAATGTGTAAAAAAGTAGGTTCACAACTGTTTTAGAACTAAGCAATGCCGCACAGCTCCAGGCAGCTGGCACTTGCATTGCAGCGATGGTCCTTAAAGTATCAGGACTTGCATATTTGACAGCGGGCAGCAGTAAGTGGTACTGGACTGAACACTGCCACCTCTAATTATTTTCCATTGGGCAGGTGGTTACATGTAAAATGTGTCATTAAATTCACATCATTCAATGTAAAGAACCTTTAGAAGTTTCTAGTCTTGTCCCAAAGTAATGCCATTGGCTAGAAACATTGTGGAATGGTGTGGCCCATCAAGTAACTTCCAGAATGGCCCAATGTGCACTGCAAAAAGTGTTTGTACTATTGATGTCATTGACATTATTTCTTTACGTTATCACTCATTCGTATGAAGTCAAGGCCCACCCTACCGTATAACTAAAAGAATGTTTTTTTTTTATTTCCTGGTAAAAACAGACTTTAATATTTATTAGTAGCTATTCAGAGCAACGTAATGTGCATTTTAATATACCTCTGGGAGTCATTCTAACAGCAGGAACAAATATATTTACTTAGAAAATAAATCTATAAAACAGGCCATAATGCATACACTTTTAATTAAACAGATGTAATAGTCTGACCTGGATACATTTATAAAATTCCCGACATGTTAATTGAAAACCCCACGGGTGGTCCAATAAATTATTGTTAATTAGGTAAACTGAATTTTTGTCTGTTGAATTACAGAAAATCGGGAGGTGTAATCTCAGGGTTTTGGAGGCAGTATACCTAGTTGTGATTCTGAGAATTCATCCTTTCCGATCTTATATTTGTATTCAGTGGGCTGAAAAATGAGGGGTTATCACACAACAGTCAGATTTCACTGGTAATCCAAAGTTATTATAGCGCCTTGTTTTAAATATGAAAAGAGCTTGTTATTACCATTTTACAAGCTTGGACCTAACTCGGCTGAGAACTGTGCACATCAGCAGGGCAAGCAACATGCAGCTATTAGGTAAACTTCAACCTACCTTTGTATACTTGCTGACCATTTCCATCAATTTATGACTACATTGCTTTCATCTTTCGATGGGACTTCCAGTAGCACAACACGCCATGTCACAAAGTTCAGATCATGTCAAACTGGTTTCTTTAACATGGCCTTGAATTCATTGTACTCAAATGGCCTCTATAGTCACCAGATCTCAATCTAATAGAGTACCTCACACACCAAGCAAGGATGGTATTAATCAGAGATGCAGCAACGACATTGAATTTAACCCTAATGCCATGTCAGAGATTGGAGTATCTGTCCATAGGACGACATGAAGCCAAACATTACACAGAGCTGGGCTTAACCAATGTTCCCATTGCCGGGTGGGCATCGCCAGGGGAAGCAGATGGTGGAGGATGCAGCTGGCACGTGGGGACTTGACACGTGGGGAACTCCCTTGCAATTTCACCCCGAGTGTGGCTTGGGGTTATTGCCTTTGGTACTGAAAATTAACCCCCAGGCCACACTCCGGAAAACCGCTATGGAGGTTAATGGAAGAGTGGTCAGAACATAGCCTAAAGAAAAAAACAAATTTGAAATTAACCCAACAGCATGTAGCTGACTCCCCAAAAAACATGGAAGAAGATTCTCTAGTCAGATGAAACTAAAATGTAGCTGTTCAACCATTTTATGGGAAACTCATGTGTGAGAAAAACCCAAGACTTCACATCACTCAAAAAATGCCAGAGCCACAGGAAAGCACGGTATCTGCATCACCCTGTTTGGAGGTTTTGTCAGCAGGGACAGGTAAATTGGTCAAGATTGAAGGAAAGATGTATGGCACTACATGAGGAATACCTCTTTCAGTTTGCCAGAGATTTCTGACTTGTTTATCTTTCAGCCAATGACCCAAAACATGCAGGACCATCAGCAAAGAGAGAAAATTTGCAAGGCACTATTGGCATATTATTTAGAAAATAGGCTGCCAAGATCAAACTTCACTTTACCCTCAGCAACTGACCTGACACCCATTACTTTCTATTAAAGCTAAAACATCTCCTGGATTAGGATTGCCCAGCTTTCAATCAGTCCAATTTATGCCTCACCACCAATTACAGTTTGAGTCAGCCAATAACATAAGAATTGGGCACTACGCACAAAGGATAATGAGCAGAACTGGAACCTCTGAAAGAAAATGACATATAAGCCAGAGCTACTTCTGGCACACCCTGTGTTTCCCTTTCTGTTGATGGCCAGCCCTGTACAAAATGAATGCTTTATTGACTGACCTCTGACTTTCTGAAGTACCAAACTAATTAGAGATTTTTTTTTTTTTGCAATGAAAATTAATTTTAAAAAGTCTGCCCTGACTGGCTTAACCAGGTCTCTAGCTGCCTTATAGGAAAAGTAGCAGCTGATCAGATTCTGTTCTAGATACTGCACTGGATCTGGATGAATACTACCAGCAAGAACTGTTATTCTTTCTTGTTACAGACACTTCCATGAACTAGCTATAGCTCGTTTACCATTCATCATTTTCAGACAAAAGTTAGTTTTTGCTTAACCTACTGATGTTGGTGTGAAAGTCCTGCAAATGAAGATTATTTGAATACATGGGCGTTGATATGATCTATTAGATAATTATAGGAAAGAGAAGTGAAATATGCATGGATAGTTTCTGTTTACATTTTGTCATCAAATGTTTTGTTGCAGTAGATATGTATCAGTGTTATCGCATTACCTTCAATTGACTGGATAGTTGTATGTAGTATGTGTCCAACACTTGATAGTGGTATAGGGGGGTATATAAAGTGGTTATAGGTTGTTCTGTGTATTAAGCATTTTATAAGGATTGCCGCACAGGATGTATTTTTTTTTTTGGGAGGATTGGAAATGGTCTAATGTCCAGTGGTATTTATTACAATGTACAGGTTTATTTTCATGTAACAACACATCTTTTGATCTGCAGATACCAGGAGCTGGTGATAGCCTTCAACCACATTATCACCTGCCAAGTCTGGACTTTTCTACAACAGCAATTGTTTGCTTCAGAAGGGCTTGTATCCTCCCTACTTGTCAATGGAAATGCTAAAGCAGCAGTGTAGAAGATCATGGGCAATTGTTAAGGAATTCACAAGACTGATATCCCATGCAATCTGAATGCACATTGCAATTCCCCATCTACATGAACTGTAAAGCAGACCATGCAGACAATAATTAGGTCATTTAATTGCAATGAGATTTTTCCAAAAATGGAAATAGAAATCAATTAAAAACAAGAACCCCATTTTGCAAACAGGCGTTGTGTCTCATTCGATCTAGGTTTCCTCAACTTGGAAATTTAGATCGAATGAGGCAAGAAGTTTGATTGCTTGACAGGGTTCCTGTTTTTAATAGATTTTTATTTAAGAGCAATTATACTTTCAATGTAATAAAATGTAATGAAGTCTGTTACCTACTTTAATGAAGTACAAAAAAAACAGGATTATTCCTGGCACTGTTACCTTTTACTAAGAGGGAATGGGAAAAGTACTCAGCACATGCACCTACATTAATAGGTGTCCAGAGGAGTGAGCTGCAGAATTTGTGCAATTTGAAAGAACATATTCAGAACATCTCTGCATATTGTAAGCAATTAAAAAGTTCCAAAAGTACAAAAAGTAACTATTGGACTGCTAGACATCCAATGAGTACCTTACTTTCAGAATGGGCTGGCAACAATCAGCATTGTTACCCCTGCCTTTTCACCCCTCTTTTCTACTCAGCAAGCATACACTAATTTCTTTCCCAGTAAAACACTGCTCTTTCCTTGACTTCCAAGATTGAGTCCACAGGCTTGGTGTAAAAGGTGTCTTGAGAGATTTATTTCTAGGGTAGTGGCTAGGTAAACAATAATGCAGCTGCCCCTGCAAAACATTTACAACCTGAGGTATGATTTCACAGAGTTATAAAATCTGTTTCTGAATAAAGGAAACAAAAGTAAAAAAATGTTAGAAAGTGCTGGGGGCAAGCCCTGGGGGGTAGGTTGGAGGATAATTGCTTCAAGATATTCTTAGAAGAAAGAAAGGTTTAAAGACGCATTTTTAGCAATTACAAAAAAGAACAAAACAAAAAATGCTTTTTAGTATGTAAATTGTTTTTTAGTATGTAAATTGTTGGCACACCGGCCAAAGCCACGGACCATGTCTACCGTACGATCGCGTTGTGTCTTTGGCTAAGACCTGTAATGAGTGAGTGGGTGAGTTCTGGCATCATGATGTCACTATGGGGGAAGTTTCTTCCCCTTTGAGTGACACCCGGCTCCCCGCACAAGCGCAGTCTGGAGCCGGTAAATTTAGTGGGTCCGAAAAGGTTGGCGACCATTGCTGTAGATCAACATCAGACTGGGGAATTGGGGGACAGCACTGGGAGACAATCCTACACGTTACTCACAATCAATATGCCTGATAGGAGGACAAGAAATAAAATTACCTCTTCAGACTGCTGTTTCTGCTGCTTTATTCTCCAGTCACAGGCCATGGGCAGGGGGTGACTTAAATGTGTGGCTTAATCGTAACTATGAAAAGTCTGGTCACAAAACTGAAAATAATATGTGCAAAGACTTTGTAAAACCCAGGAAGTACAAAAAATCAGACAGATAAAACACATTTGTATTTTAGCTGTGTATTTAACCATCAACCTGGAGCTCAGCTTGCCTTTTATGACTTTGGAAATCTCCCTATTATTTTATGGTATTATTCATACACAAAGCAAAGCATTTTTACATAAAACACAAATCTGTTTTTTTATTCTGAAATGTTTGCCTTTAGACAGGATTACAAATATAAGCATGTAACACAGTTGTCATTCTCGGTCATAAATATGAAGCTAAAGGTAGATTTTTTTTTTACCAAATTACTAATTACAAGTCAGGCCACATCAAAGGATGGAATCCATAAATATGTCAGACATATAGAATGGATATATAGATTTACACAACTTACTTAGTTTTGTCATCATGGTCAGTTTATGTAGAATAAGGGTTTTTGTTGATGTCCTGGCATATTAGTAAGGGCCATGCATAGGCCAAAATTTTAGAAGAGGGAGCAGTAAAAGACATAATGGACATTGCAAGTACTTTCGGACTTGTCTGGCCATCTCTGGACAGTTGGAAAAATCCAGAAAAAGAACTTCATGGTGGACTTTATGTTAATTTTTCAGCACATAAACAGACAGGCGGATTGTCTCTGAATACATTCTGCTCTTTCTTTTTGTATGAATATTGATGTGACAAAATGACATTAATGTGTGGTTTGGATTACTTAATTCCTAATTAGAGGTTTGATAAATTCGATAATAGTGATGTGTAGAAAGAAATGTCAACGTCAAGAAAAATAGTTTGATTGTAATTGAAATTTCTTGAAATACAGCATGAGTTACAAAACCGGTAAGCCTAAATTACACGACAAGTAATCAAGCCTTAGTTATCATTCACAAAATTATATAAAATGTTTCTATAACTATGTCATTATGACAAACAGATATTAGTAAATGATGGCTTAATCGCGAAGATCACATTGGTTGCATCAACTTCTAAGTCACAAACCTCACTGTAATGTCTGTAGGAAGCAGACTGAGATGAAAATTTAAGAGTTCTTCCCATTAAAAAGTAAACGTTGATGTGTGTATGAGCATAAAAAGAATACATGTAAAATGAATATATTGGCAGTCTATCATGCCATTCTTTACTGATATATTGGTTGAACAAAAACTTGTCAAAATATGAGCAATGTGAGGATGAAAACAATGTAATAGTGAAAACAGCATGTCAAACTGATCACCCGACAAAAACATACAGATGATAAATATTATAAACAAATCCTATTGTTCTTGAAAATGTTGCAATTTATGACACTCGCTAATCAATAGGACCACCAAACACATTAAGGGACCAACAGCGAAACATACAATGTGGAAGGAGGAAGAACCACAGAGAAAATCTATTTTTGCATATTTGAGCTGCCTGTATTCTACTGAACAGCTTGACATGCAGTTGTCACTAAAAGCAATTTCATGTGCTTACTTTGAATTGCATAAGATTTACCTTAAAGAAAGTTTACCAAAAGCTACCCTAGTGTGCTTCAAAAAGACTGCCAACAGGAAGACAACCAAACAGGAAAGTCTGAACTTTCTAGAACATTAAAATGTCAAAATCAGGGCCGGTTACCATATCTTCCCGAAACTTTTTAATACAATGAATATAATGTAAGCCTTTATTATACATTTACTTATATCCCCAAACCAAACTGTAATGTAGGTAGAATGACTCTAAAAAATTGCATTTGCTGTATTTATACTGCAGGCTGGTTATTTGGAGGTCATTCTCCAGTTCTCATTTATCATTGTCCCTGAGTACTGAACTGCCTTGAAGCCAAATTGATTTTGTAAAGAGCTGTTGATCTAAGACAGAAGATGGCCAAGAAAAACACAGTTGGGTAAATAATTAGCTTCTGCTGTTTAGGAGATGTAGGACCAGCTCCTCATCTTCCGCCAGTGACAGTCCTGTGTTTAGTGGCTTGAATGACTCTTCTGATCTCAGTGCGGTTTTCTTCTTTTTGGCAGCTACTGTTTTTTCATTTTCTTTTGATCTGCTGCTGAAAGTCCTCTTTCTGGGTGGAATGTCCTCATTATCACTTAAAAAAGCAGAAAAAAGACATTAAAATTCATTTAGAACCAAACACTGGTATGGTTATTAAAATCATAGACAAAATTCATACAAAAGTTGGCACTGCAGGTTTGGATTGGTTAACCCACAAATTCTTTTCCCTCTCACCAACCCAAACTTTTGTTTCTGACCCTTTCAAGAAAGCTATAAAGAAGCCATCATTTGATCATCTGGACTTTTACTAAGACAGGAAGGCAACAATACCTTCCTGCGATTATGCTGACCACTTTCTGGCTTTTAGATACTTCCCAATAAACAATCATTTGAAATCTAAAATCAAAGTTCCAGATCTGCAGAGTTGTTCCATGACAGTGACTATGAAATGAACCCACTGGGCCAATGTGAAAGCCAGACAACTACTGTTATAAATTAAAGCAGTCGCCTAAATACTTTTGCTATTAAATATTTGTGTCCCCAGCTTGCAAAACTACTAAAAACAAGGATGTGCAAATACAATTCAAAACTGTTCAGGACCTCTTCATCCTCAACAGAGTTTATTAAGGAAAACAATGCCTAATCAAAGTAGCCATAACCTATAGCTAAAAAAACAAGCCATGCGAACAAAGTTTGAATAATTACAACTTTAAGCTGATGTTAATTTGGTCTGTTTAGAATTAGTGACACATTAAATCTGAATTATGCCTGGATGGGTTATGA
>NC_092858.1:31516014-31632389 GCF_032062135.1 Pyxicephalus adspersus
ATCTTCCTGCTTTAATGTACAACTTTAAATGCTTTTCTAGATGACAGATTTATTTAAAGAAAAAGTAAATAACATACTATGGGTCAATGCAAAACCTGAAGTTAGTCCTAAATTATCACTTACTCATGACAGATTTAAATATCTTTTCCTCGTTGAGCTTTGCTTAACTTTAACTCTTCAATTGAATCAGTTTAAGTGAACCTGTGTTTTGCCTGTGCACAAACAAAAGGCTCTCCTCTATTTGCTCATAAACTTTCCCTCTGATCTAAAAGTCATATAGATCTCAATAGAGCAAGTAAGGTGAGAACTTTACAGAAAAGCAGCGCTCAGGACAATCAAGATATTTTAGAGCAAAATCTACTGCTCAGTGCCAGAAAGTTTTTTCACTGTGGTATACCATGATTCCTCCAATAGCAATCCAAAACACATGGTTAAAAGCACCAATGAATAGGGAATAAAATATTAGACTATTTTAAAGTGTCCTCCTAAGACCCCGGATTTGGATCATAAATATAGGAAAGAAGGGAAATTTGTCTGTATTAGGCACCTAGTCATTGCTAGTTTCATCAGTAAGAGTGGCCCAATCTACCTGTTAAAGGGGCCTAAAGTCTTTTGTTTTCATGGATCACATCTAAAAGTTATGCAACAAATTGTTTTTTTGTGTCCATGCCATTATCATTTGTGCTATTACTTAATTATTAATAATGACTGACTCACTCAGCAATGTATAGATGGTCCAGAGGGCCCCCAGCACCCCCTGGACTCTCAGGAAAATGCTACACGGAGCAGTGCCAATTTATAACATGATGCCTTATTTATAACAAAAAAGCGTTAGGAAGAGACTGAAGAGTCAGGAGTGTTCCATTAGGCCTGGAGTTGGGCAAGTTACATTATACAGCAAGTAACTTTTTACAAGCTGAGGAGTAAAGCAGAAGTAAGGATCATGTAAAGTGAATCTGTCATTACAGAAATATGAAGATTGCTGATATACTTTTGAGAATGCTAGTTCCCTGGCTTTTGCCTCACGCATTGCGTGGACCTTAAAAACGTACAGAGAAGTGAGGCTGCCATTTTGTTGATGCTCACTCATAGCAGGCATGTTGCAAGTCTGTGACTCAAAGCCAGACACAGTGAGCTCACATTTATAGAGGCCAACATTGGCACTCTCCATACTTCTCCAAAGACAGATTCTGTTTATGTTCATGATCCTTAACGTGCACAGAGGGGCATTAAGATCACATTAAATATAAAATGAGAAGTCTTGAAATTCTGTATACGTATCCGAAGCTGCTATTCCGATCGATTTATAGGAAAAGACATGAACCAAAGAAGGACAGATGTGGTCAATAAGAATGAAATGAGAACACTGGGTATTACAATGTATTGGTTTATCTGGTAATTCGTATTTGGAGTGAGGTAACCTAGTTTACAGTTTGACCATTGTCCTTATATGACCTCTAATCTTCTAAAACTACTTTGTCTTCTGTTAGAAAAGTTTACTAGTCTTTCTTTATTATCACAACATTGGCCTCAAGCTTTTTCCTAAACTCATTTTTGATTTGTGAAGTTTTCCTGTGAACTGTAGACTTTTCAGTTGATATAACTCTGATGCTCCTGGGTAAAGGAAAGAAGAATCCAGAAAGTAATTCTTCATACAAAACCTTTTCAATTGCTTTATACACAGAATATAATAAAATTGATGGCATAACATTTAGTAATGCTCATTACATTTAGAGAGGCATTAGCCTTAAAAACATGTGAAGGAGTAAGATGACTTTTAGACATTCTCTACATATCATGAATAGGAAAGTTTCACCACAACCACAGACTAAATAGTATTGTATTTTCCCTTGGTGCTCTGCTGACTAAAGGATAATTTGTCACTGCTATTGGAGAAAAATGCTTCTCCTTGTGGTTTTGAACAATACAATACAAGGGGGTAGGTGTGCAGATGTAGGGGAGCTGTTACTGGCCAATTTGGAAGAGCAGAGGTGCGGACATGTAGTGCAAAATATGATCTTAATGTGGAGGTGAAAACAAGGGGACTGCTGGCAGGCTGCTGTTGTCGTGAAAGTGCATGTGATAGTAGTAATATTTTGGAATTCTTTTATCTTTGCTGTTTAGTAGGCTTGCTGTTTGGCTAAATTGGAATTGCCACTATATTGGTGGAGAACCGCGGCACTTTGTTGAGGGGGCATGAGAGGGCAGTCTGGAGATGCAGGTGGTACTTTTTTATGGCATATTGGCTGCCCCCCATTGACAGTACTCAGACACTATTCTAATGAAGTATAGTTTTAGTATTTTCTTTATTTGCTTTTACTTTGCAGTTGTTTTTTTAATGACTTTCAATTGCATAAGGCTAGGTACACATGTGCAATCTTTCTCGTCGGATTATCGGCTCAGGGCTGACATTGAAAGAGAATCTTGCGTGTACAGTGCTCGTCGTCCATCGTCTGAATGGCCATTCTGGCGGATCCAGACGATGGACAACGAACGATCGTAATGGAAGTGAAGGGGGGAGAGTGCAGCGGGGTGCCACTCCGTCGCTCTCCCCCTCCCCTCTTTATAGAGCAGAACAGTGCTGTATGCACAGCGCTCGTTCATGCATCATGCAGTCCTTTTTCGTTACAAATATTGCACGTGTGTCCATAGCCTTACTAGGTATATTTCCACTTTACACATATATGTGGTCTTCAGGGAAACACAGATTTATGCATGCATGGAAAAGTTAAAATAAATATGAAAGTAAAAAAAATAATACATATGAGTTAATACAAAATATTTTTTACAGGTGCACTTGGATAAAACTGACACATTTTAGGTTTCAGATTTTCTTAGAAAAGGTTCTTATGACGTGCACATATTATCAATATTCCTATAAGGAAACATAATGTTTGTTTTATAATTCATTCTGAAACACATGTAGTCACGAAGCACAACTTAAACATACGAAAGAAAGGTGTCCAGCTCCAGTTCTCAAGGGCCATGTACAAGAAATACTGCTGTCAGTTAGAAAATACCTAAAATGTGTCTGGATCCTGGTCCTCAATGACTGGTGTTAAACAATCAACTAAAAGACATTTATTTCCAGCAGGGCTTGTAGACATTAGGAGGTTAACACAGATTTGAGTACTATTTTCAGGTTATTAGGAGTGAAAAATTACCTGCTTGTATAAAAACATCTGCCAAACAGATTCGAGAATCTAAAAAGAGTCAACTAGAAAATTTTGGCATTTTGATAATCAAACATACTGTGCCACAATCTTATTTTCAGATAATAAATTTTAATTTACAAGGCCAAGGCAACAATCCTAATGAAGATTAATTACTGCAGTGCCTTCCATAAAGCTCAGTGCCGCTTCTTCCTCAGTTACTGTCAAAACACTAATGAAAATATATTGTGTTGTTAAAGTCTATTCTCTGGCCATTGTCTGGGTGCAAAGAAAATGGCCAAAACATTAAATACACAAAACAAAGGTAAAAATCTGGGTCATAAGAAGTACTTTTTTATGTAAAATATAACACTGTCAACATACAGTTTTGTAATAAAACTATAAAGGTCATTTCACACTCGTGGATGACCAGAGTGTTTTACCTCAAGTCCAAAAGTACGCCCAACTGCTCCCATTTAACCAACCCATTCAAGCGACAAGTTGCTTCTGGCCATGCGGCAGAGGTTTAACAGGGCTGAAACTATATAATAAACCTGCAGCATGCTCCCTGATCTACTATTTTTGCTATCAGCAATAAAACAAAAATAGGAGTCTGACAAGACATTTGACATGACTAAGTTACTGCTAAAGAAAAAGACAACATGCATTGCGAATTATAATGGTTCGCAATATCTCCTTAATCCGCCCCTACCTGTTCCCGGAGACCACCAAACTCCTTGTACACGCTCTTATCATCTCTCGTCTGGACTACTGTAACCTCCTCCTCTCTGGTATTCCACTAAGGACTCTCTCCTCTACAAACTATCATGAATGCTGCAGCCAGACTCATCTATCCTTCCCTCCCCTCCTCTTCTGCTGCATCTCTTTGCAGATCTCTACATTGGCTTCCATTTCACCTTAGAATGAAATTCAAGCTCCTGTGTTTTGCCTTCAAATTTATCCACAGGTATTGTCCCACTTACATTTGTGACCTGATAGAAAAATAAACCCCCAGCTGCTCTCTTCACTTCTCCAATGACCTACCAATGACTTCCTCACTCATAACCTCATCACACCCCCGGCTCCAAGACTTTTCTAGAGCTGCCCCAACAATCTGGAATGGTCTTCCTCGTGCTTTTTGGCTTGCTCCTTACTTTCTGCTCATTTTAAAGAGCACTCAAAACCCTCTATGCCAGTTTCTTAAACCCTCACTACTCGGTCACCACTGCATATCCACCTCCTATTGTGTGCTTTTTTTCCCTGCCTCTTAGATTGTGTCCTAGTTTTTATCTGTCGGTCACTTGCAACCCCAATTAAATGTACAGTGTTGGTGCTATAGCAATACTAAGTATAATTACTACATTAATAATAATACTAATACGGTCATTCCCTGTAAACTTGTTTGAAGACTCATAATTAGGAGTAATCCAATACTGGATATAAAAATAATAATTGCAGACTAAGCTTTAAAAGCTTAGTTAAAATCAGTGGGCATAAATAGTTAACTTTTACAGCACTGCTGCACTCAAAACTCCCCCCTTTCCTGACTGCAAAGCAAAAGATGTGCAGGGGCAGCAGTGTGATGCACCACCTTCACAGTCACATCTATTCCAAACAGCAATGCAACGCAATCTTGTCACTGTGCCCGACAGTGTCACCAAGCAAAGAGCATCAATTGGTATTAGTAAGTCTCAAAGTTATTTGGGGGTACAGTAATAAATCCTTAAGATATCCCAGAGGGGGTTTTGTAAACTGTGTAATCATGTATGTTGAGTCATTCAGTTCGGTGCCCTCTGTCCATGCCGGGATGTACACATTGATCATCATAAACATGTGGAAAGTGACCTTATTTTGATCAAAGGAGTAAAATGGTGAGTAAGCAACAGAGGAGAGATTGCTAAGTAGAGAAACAAGTTGGCAGGAATGAGGAAACTATAGATTTTGACTATGCATAGGAGAGCAATTGTTTTCTGAAGCACTGCATAAATACTGCTTATGTTCAGGCTTGATTCTTGGAAATGCTGAGCAACATCTCTCGACAATAATGTAGTCTTACTTATAAACAGTGCAGTATTGACTCTGATGCTATTCCTAGGATTAATACAAGTGTCCCAAAACACGCAAGTAACATTGAATCAGCAGATCCAAAAGGGAGGGCTCTGGACAATTCCTAGGTTTCTAAAAGGCATACAGGACAGGTCACTCTTACTTGGAGGGTATTTTACTGGCATCAAATAGACAAGTGGAAGTGCTAAGAAAAATAACTAAATAAATGAACATAAATAAATTAACCATAATACTGGGTGTATTTTAGGGAAAAAAGCTAATTTGGTAACTTGCCCTGAATGGCAAAATTCTTGACCAAAGACTCCCAAAGGGACGTTTAGTTTTTGTAATACTTTCCCAGAGTATAGTTCTAAATTTGTCTATTAGAGACTGCAAAAAAAATATTCAAAACTAAAAAATAGACTGGAGGCTTAAATGTGAGAGGGAGCAGTTAGAGGAAGATAGCAGCGAAAAAGGAGAACGTGCACACACTGCAGTCATAACTACCAGAGTTGCAACCTGAATTTGTAAGCAAGACAATGAAGCAATGGAAACATTTTAAAAATAATTAACAACTGTTGCCTTTATGGCATATGAAGCCAATTTACAATTTTACCTATGTGAAGTTCCCTAATATGGGGAGCAAGCAGCAAGTATACATTCCTGACCAATATGATGCTGGGGGGAGTTGGAGGATAGGCAGTCCAAATAGCTGCATGGAAACTAGTTCCTTACACAACAAACCATGATATTTGCAGATACCTTGATAGCCTATAGTGACCTTTTTTTTATTCTTCATTATGTAAATTGTATGCTACTAGATATCACTATGTAAGAGCAGTGGCTACAGGGCGCAGCAGCTTGTGTCAGTTATTAACCAGGCATTACATTAACCTCTATGTGACATTTTAATAATTTATTTGCCCGGTTTCTTTTCAAGACGCATTATTTGGACACAAACAGTAGAAACACAATTTTTCATTAAGGCACAGGGAGCGATTCTATTCAAGCTCTCTGCTCTTATATTACAAGCAAAGTGCTCGGATGTTAAAGCTTCTGGCCAAGAACAATAAATCTGATTTTAAGCGAAGGAAAAAATAAAACACTAGAGATAAAGTGCTCCCTCTCCCCACACTTTGTCACTAATATGCTTTCCACAAGAGCTTATAAATGACCTTTAGTTTTATAGCGCTTGGAAAGATACTCTGCAAAGCGCATTTATAACTGCTGTTAGGCTACTGGAATTGCACGGGCGATAATCACAACTGGAACAAAGAGATATACGGGAGGAAAGCATGTACAAACCTGAAATAAAGATTTTAAGTGCAGTCCGAAGTCTACATAATTCCTGAGAAGCCAGGAAAATTGTGAATGCCTCAACTATTCATAGAAGAAAAAAAATGTTGACAGCTCTGGAGCTTACATTTTAAAAAAATAGGAGGGTAATGGGAACTTCCACATTTTCATCTAGCTGTTTGACTACAGCTCTCTTAGTAGTAACGCAACAGGTTCTCTTTAGATGCTCTGGTTTGCCCCTGATGATCTATTAGCAAAAAGGGAGCAGGTCAACCAGAAGGAAAGTTTCCAGCACTTTGGTAAATCTATGCCATGAAGAAGTTATGTCAGTTTTGAGGGTGAAATGTGGCCCATTACTAGCAAAATGTACCTAATAAAGTGTACATATTGCTGGGGGTTGGGGGAATTAAAGCAAATCTGTGTAGGAAGTTTATAGGAAAAAGGAAAGCAAGCTCTGATACTATGAATGTGTTGGTATGGCTTGGCATTTCAGTTGTACAGAAAGCAAATTAACTTGCTTTATAAGCACTTTATAAAGAGACATTCAATTCAAGGTTGAACTCTAAATTAAATAGAAATAAATTTAAATAAAAAAGTATCAATTTATGTTACATACAGCAGGCAAATAAAGACTCTGTATTCTGTAATCTTCACGGCAGAACAATAGGCAATGTGTTCTTAATGCTACAAGCTAAACTCCAGGCAAACAACTGAATTTCAAAAAGGTTTGCAGTCCTAGGGGGACAGTAATCTCACTGGCTCATGGCCCCCTCGCCTTCCAACTCTAAACCGTATTATGTAGCTTGTTGCAGAAAGCCAATAATAATGGAAGTGTGAGAACCAGTAAACCATAATTGTATTTAAAAAAATAATTCAAATGTTATCATAAAAGTATAGAACCATAAAAGCAAATCACAAATTTTGGCAAAAATTTGGCAATCGTGCAAAAGCTCTTAATGAAAATTGGGTGCAGTTTTAAGAAGTTATTTTGAAGGAGGCAAAAACAAATAATTAAGTGAATGTACCAAGACTAAAACATTTCTAGAAGTAACAGTGCTCAGGAGCAGACACATTGCGAAGCATGCATATTGCTATATTCACTGTCCAATCCATTCTTTCAGGGGTACTTCCTTCCTCCTGCTAACAGTGTCCCTCTTACAGATTTCCCTTATTTCCGGTCTGGTAAAGTAAGTTAGAATCCCAGAAAAAAGGAAAAATCCAACAAAGGCTCTAATTGCTTAATACACAACGCATTTTATAGAAATGTAGTTTGCCTGAATACATATACCCAACTCCATTCCCGTCAAATGAGTCTGTATTGAATATTGTCCTTGCATTAAGCAGCTATATGACAGCGATGAAGCAAGGAGAAGTGAAGACTAGAATCCTGACACTGGCAGGAAGCAAAGCCCTAAATACAGTCTAAGGCTAGGATCCAAGAAATTCCATATCGCCATAAAATGATTATACAGACTACTGGACCAGGTGTTCTTTCTCCTGTCACATAGGGTAAGTTTACACTTTTCACACAAGGTATAGCTGAATCCTCTTTCCTCCTACACAGTACCTACACAGAAAACAGGGCAATGGATATAAAACTTTGAAGAACTTTTATCTAAAAATAAAGCATAACTTTCTATATGCTGAATATCGCAGGTGTATAAGTAAAAAGGTATTTTCAGAAAACTTCCTTTTAGCTGGTATAATGAGGAAAGGCAAATTTTATTTGATTTCTTGCAGATAGAGGAGACTGTAGTATGTGCACAAATCACAAGTCAATTACACAGTGTTAACCATTGGGATAAAAGGAAATGATTTATAATCTGTCTGCACATACCGGATACTTTCTTTATGCCAAACATGTATTTTAGGGAGAAATAGTTCTATTACTCCATATTAAAATTGCAGCTGTGATTTGTGTGGTCCACATGGGAGAAACACAGGTTTGTTACTTTCCCAGAATAAGAGGTTCTTCTCGGTCTAAAAGCCATAGAGGCTTTTAAGGAATAGGTAATCACAAAGAAGAACATTGAGGGGATTAATCACATCAAAAGCAGATCCATTAAAGAAATTTGAGCTGACAGTTTCAACCTCCTTTTGAAGTTGCAAGCTGCCTGGCTGTCAAGCTAATCCTGTACCTTCACTGCCTTATAAGTTGAAGTACAAAATGGCAGATATTGCCGCTTCCCAGTCCTCAGATGTTGTGGCTGCATTCCTTTTCTATTTTTAGGCTTATTACCTTTATGTCCCACTAATGATCTGATCAGATGATCAGGAAGGCTACACTCTATCTATCACTGTATATATAAGGAGAAGAAGCATAGCCACCCTTGGACAGCAGTACTGTTAGAGCGGGAAATCTTAGAAGGACTTTTGTATATGTTACAAACAAATTAAATCCTAACTCCAGTTAACACTTTTTAACAGTTACAGCAACAAATTTTTTTACCAATTAGTTTTAGCTAAAGGAACAAATGTTAAACAATGTAAGCACTCCTATCAGCGTTAAAGAATATGTGAAGGCAAAATAAAAACATGCAGTACATTTTATTTGTAGACCCTGCAAGTACAGAAACATTGACCTAGCTGATATATACTCAGCTCTTAACTTAATATTGTAGGCTGACAAACACAATTTTTTATTTTTGTGGACTGAGTGGTGCCCCGGTCCACCAGTTCTGTCAGGAGGAAAGGACCACAATTTCAGCTCATTGAACCCCTGTGTTAAACAATTTAAAAGCAATGCTACCAAATACTAAAAAAAAGTGTAAACTTATAACTCACTGTAATTGTGCTACACTCAATGAAATGTGAAATAATCTGTGAGCATTGTCGGGAGCAATTACTTTAGTCTTAAATGATATGACAATTGTATAGTTCGTTAGTTTAACATTTGTGGCAGGGTTATAAAGTCAGTTTAAAAAAGTGTATGCAAGCTTCTGACTTTAACTGTTCACATTGCAATATTATCCCACAATAACATCTCTCCCCAAAACCAGCCAATGCATTGACTGCAATTTTGCTTATAGCAGCTGGAGATAAAGTGGGGATGAATGACTGGCACCCTTTACATCCTTTACATCTCAGGAAGGCTTTGTAGACTTGCATGTGTATAATAAATTATTATATTTATTTTTACTTTACCAGGAATTTCAAAGAGGTAATTCAATAATTACTCCTCACGTTTGTATTTTGCTATAACCTTTTAAATCACTGGGGTGGGGGGTATTGATCAATTCTGCTGCACAGTAGTAAGGCATGCTAAAAAGGAGCGGTGAGGCAAAAAAATAACTACGTTTTCAGCTTAATTTTTAAATTTCCCCCTTAGCTGCAACACCACCAAATATGCCCCTGAAAACACTGTGCAGAACAAATTAGGCATTGCATTTACCTTTTTTTGTTCCTTTCTTTTATCTTGGTGCTGCTAATCCCCTGCAACGTCACTGCAGTCTATTCGTGCATTCCAATGATTATTGCATGGTATTTTTAGGGCAGTTTCCTCCACAACAGTGAACTACACCTGTGTAATGTATATTTTAACATCCACTTGTATCCTTTATTGGAAAGTAGGGCAGTACTGCAACTTCAATAATCTGCATGGCAGGTTTACCAGAGGGTAAAAGGCATACTTACCCCTTAGTTTGCCCACCTCCATTGCCGTCAGTTCCATGGCATTTCTCACTGCTGCTTCTTCTACATCTAAAGTCTTCTCTGATCAGGGAGGGTTTTAGACAAAATAGGGCCCTGGGCAAACAACAATGGGCCCTAATTGCACAGCCTTCCAGCTCCCGGGAATTTCGTGAAGTGGGCTATAGAGAAGTTGGAAGCCCTGGGCTGGAGAGAAGTTGGGAGCACTGGGCAATTGCCAGTTTGACCTACCCGAAAACTGGCCCTGTGCTGTTTGATGTAACTCCTGCATGCCGTAGTTTGCTACTCTTGACATCTGTATACAACATGCCTGCTCGTGAACTGCCCTATAATGTCATCAGTCAGCTTTAAGCAGACTATTCGTTCAGGAACAAATTGGCTGGCAAGGTGTGGAAGACAGGTCCACTTTACACATTTCATGACAGGTCAATGTCTGGATGATAGATTGATATTATTATTAAATGAACATTTGTCATCACCTCCTGACTGCTCCCTTTGCCTATTTGCTCTTGAAATGTTAATGTCATGGCGCTCTCTAAGAGAAAAATACATTTCATGAATTATTAGACAGAGATGGAATTTCCGCTTCATTTCATCAGCAGTAACAGCCTTTTACCACAACAGTTCTATTAATATCTATAACACTTCTAAAAATGACAGGATACGAGAGGAGCTGACTCCACGTGCTCAGGAGACACACCGAGGCTTCAATGAATATTTTTAGACCCTCTGATCACTGAAATGCAGAGTTTTGTTTGAAAATGAACAGCTATTAAAATTTTTATATATAACCCAAACTTTTCCTTTCATTCTGGAGATGGGAGAGTGGTGTGTTGGCTCGTAGATGCAAACCTCAAAAACTATTTGTTGGTCACCCCCTTTAATAAACTGTGTTAGACAGCTACACATAACAATAAATATAAACTCCTATCTCATTGCCCTAACAGAAGTCTCCTCTGGCTGGGACATTGCAAACACAATATACTGCATTTCTGCACCTCCACCACTTTCCTCATAATGTCCACTGGAGCGCCCAGCATTGACCACTTCTGCCCTGTAAGGCAAACTATGGTGCCCCTCCTAGCGCTAGTCAGGTGTCTCTTGGGAAAACCGATTTCCCTTTATTGCCAAGTGCCCAACAATGAAAGTCACTTTCTATTTTCAAGCAGGCCCAGGAAGTACTTCTCTCTGCCTAAGGCACTTCAGTTACCAGAGTTTGGACCTTTGCCATCAATAGCACTGCTTTAAAATACCCTGCTGCAAAAAAAAATTTATCCTAGAAAGGTGTTTGGATTATTGTAAGAAGGGGTAAAAATAAGGGTCTACGTATAAAGAAATATATCTGACATTACCTGAAACATTCCCTGGTGGAGAAATATTTATTGCCATTGAAACACATTGACCTGGAAGATTCCCCACTATGGAATGTCAGATCCCCTGCTTTATAAAAAGATCCCAAAGAGAACTCTAAAGTCATTCTTTAATCAGAACCTGTTATAACACAAATCTTTAATGCCATTTCTAGAAAATGTTTTTTTGCCATGTTGTTATGCTAACCCCAAAAAAATCCCCAGGCAAAATGTATCATTCTGCATAAACTGTTGTATACAGGACAAGTATATTGTAGTACAGGTAGTCCCCGAGTTAAGGACATCTGACATACAGACAACTCCTAGATAAGAACAGGTCTTCCCTGCTTGTTGGTGTGCAGGACGGAGGCTTGATGGGCTGTTCTGGAACCTCTTGGAACTCTTTATTGATAAAGACAAACTGTGCAGTTGGTTTTTTTTTTTGGGTTTTTTTTTGTTTTTTGCATACCAAAGAACAGCTTGCTCCAGAAGGTAATGGTAAATGTCTAGGCCCCATAAAGTTTTTTTTTTTTTGCTTTGTTTGTGAATAATTTACAGTGAGAATTGTATACAGTAACTGACACCATGATGACTAATAATATGTTGAGACAAAAATCTGTCCTAATTGCATTTATTAAAATAATGTACCTGTTCCGACTTACATACAGATTCAACTTAAGAACAAACCTACAATCCCTATCTCGTATGTAACGACCTGTACCTTTAAAAATTAATTGCACTAATGCATCATTAGTTTCTTGCTTTGAAGTATTTTGCAGAAAAATGTGCATTTTATCTGCAATGTGTATTTAAATTACACCATGCATGAAAATAAAAGTCTGAATGGACCCATTATCAAAAAGCTTTTTGCTATGCATTATACTGCAATGCACGGAGTGAGGTAGCACACAAAAATGGACAAAATAAGAGCAGCAGTACATTTGTAAAAACATACTGCAGCCCAAACATCCAACATTGTTCTCTGTCTGATGTCCTTGAGTATTGCACGCTGTATGAAATGCAGTAAACTGAATTGCACCGTGCTACACAATACATTGAGGAAGCCATGCCTAACAGCTTGCTAGCTGACTAAGAATATTTACATATTTATCTATAGCATGGCCACAGGTTCATTGAAAGACATCTGCAAAGTCACAGCAGATAACATGTTTATATGGGATTAAATTGTGAAAGTAACTCTAGAAGCTCTGTATACTTTTTTGGACAGAACATTTGTAATTCAAGGAGTGTGAGGATTCAGATCAAAGTAAAAGAAGAAACAAAAGGAAATTGCTAGTGAATTACTTTCCCAGATTACACTTGAAAGACCGTTTAAAAAACTCCCGCTTTAATGCCACGGCAGGGGAGGGGGCTGCTTACTTCCAGAGAGGCTGCAGCAAAGTATTAAACAGGTGAGTTAGACAACAAATAGGACATTTACCCTGATTGCTGACAGGAAGAGCAGCGCTCTGCAGTGTTACAGTAATGGGCAAAACACCATCAGTGCCTCTTGGGAGGAGAATCACCCCATCAGCTTTCTATTTAATGTATGGTAATAGTACCAGCAATCTCTCTGATGAGGAGCAGAAACACTTTATTTTTAGAACCATATTTTCTGATGCGGTAGAAACCATTCCAAGGAGATGGGTTGGTTTTATGCAGTCGTATATAATACTGCTTTTTCAGCCAAATCTGAACTATTGGCCAAGGTAAGAGGGAACTCTAGGCAGACATTTTTAAATAATGGTAAGGCGGTTAGGTATTTATAAGATTTTAAAAGATATTGAAATGCCTATTTAAAAAAAAGTATGAGTATCCAAATTTCACAGCCCCTCTTAAATCACAGATAAAACAGAATTCAGACTAGGAAGGGACAGGGCTGCACTAGCAGCCAATCATTTCCGCAACAAACACATGTTTACAGGAGAATACAGCCAGAGGATGACTGATCAGTATTCTGCTAATCCTTTTTTGTCCAAACACATGCTGAAGGCAGTGTGGTGGCATCACTGTAGTGCCTAACTGCAACAGAAAAGGTGAGGTTACCCACCTGGAAGTCAGGCAGGGTGTAAACATTAGGAAGGATAGACAAGAAAAAACACCCTCCCATTGTTCCAACTAAACATAACTGGATTAACATGTTAGAAATACAGATTCATTTCTGGGAAAAAAATATTTTTAATGGCATAACCTTTCCTTACTTTCCTGCACATCTGCTCTAAAACGGATGAAGTCCGAGTGGCTAAATAAATAGCTGGAGTTCCCTGGTCTTTGTGCCAAAATGTAAAAAAAAAAAAAAGACTTTTTCCAATTTTTTCTAATGGGGTCTTCGCCACTGTATAAAAACTCAGTAACAGGCTTAGTGGCTGTCAAATAAATGTATTATTGCAAGAAACAACCTTGAAACTCAAATCACTCCATTTTCAGTAAAAGAAAGCTCAAAAGGTAAGGGCCAAGAGAATAGCAAAGAGTGAGTCATATTTCCAAACCCTGGCAGTGTTTAATGGACCAGACATAAGAGGATTAAAATAGTATTGTTTTTGGACAAAGGTAAGCTTTTGTATTTATTTACCTGTATTTTATATCAGAGATGTGTTTAATTAAAAACTTGGGAAAGTTGGAAAAATTGGGCAACCATATGGGTTGTTGTGGGGCCATAAGCCACCATAAGCCACCAAATACCATTTACCACCCCAATACAACTTTGGATACAAAGCTCTGTTTTTAGTATGAAAGTCACAGCTGATGACCATATATTATCCCCCTTGCTAAACCACTGAAATTTCTTACATTGGGATAAGTATCAGCATGCGTGTTGTATCGTCTTATAACCGCTTGGCTTCAACTGTTCCACAAAGTTGGTTCTGATACAGTAACAAATTGTTTTACTGAATGTGCAGGACTTATAGGTAAAGATTTAAGTGGTGTTCTTCTGTAGATCAAACTATAAAAAAATGCATCCCATTAAGTTCAACATTTGAACTCTTATTTGAAGCAATTTACTAGTCAGCTAAGACCAGTTCCAGTGGAAGAGGATATCAGATTTGTACAGCACTTACAGCAAAACAAAGAGCATATTCGAAATAGTATTCCCTTCTTTCTTACCAAAATAAGAAACAGATCAATAATAATACAATATTATTCACATTATCTGTGTGGCTCCAGGAAGGATTTGTGCAATGCAATCTTCCAGGTCCTGAAATAGCTTTACTAAAAAGAACACAATGTTCCAAGGACATACCTGCTACTTTCTTCCATGGGTTGATCATCTTCCTCCAAATCGCGGTACTTGTCTGGGTCAGGGAGCGCACTCAGGTCTACTTCATTGTCACTGTCATGGTCAAGATAAGCAACTGCTTCATCTTCCTTTTCCTGAAACACAAGGAAATGATTATTACTAAAGCTCTGCACAGTGTGTGTATGTATAAGAAATATACACAAAGATTGCACGATGATCATTTGTACAAAATAGTTTACATGGACAGCACAGTGCAACGGCTAGCACTTTTATATATATGTTTTAATCCCTTGCTTTTTTTCCCATTTTTTAAATTTATTTTGTAATTAACTTTGCAAGGCTTTGTACCAAAATCATCATTTCAGTAACACTGAACCATGAATTAGTCCCTGCACTAAGCAAACCAGTGTCTGTGACCACTAATCGGACAATTCCACTGTAATTAAGGAACGTGCTGTTTTCACCATCCCAAACCTAAATGACCATTTAAACTTTGCAAGGCTAGCTCCATTACAAGAGCAGTTTTTTGAAAATTTCGAGTTAGGTTTTAACTTTTCCACAGCCATCATCATTAACTATTACAGTGATGGCAGCACAGACATGTGTCAAAAGTTAGAATTTGTTAACCTTTTTGGTGCTAGCTGCCAATTTTTCTGCACAATATGTATTTTATAGCTGTCCAATCACTACTGTCTTGTATGTGTGTGCAGAATGAGAAAAAGACACTGACTGCAAAAGTGTATCCGGTGCAAATACTGAAAAATTACCAGTTTTTGTAATCCGCAATACAATAAGACACAGACTGGGAGAGGGAAAGGCAACCAATAGGTACCTGCAGTTCTTATGTACTAACATATTGCTCCTTTCTATTGCCCCAGCCGAAGGCCGTAATCTAAAGTAAGGAGGAAATCTAGCAACACTGCCCAACTTTAGAAATATTTGAACAACTGTGCGCTCAGCTCAACTTATTTTTGTGAAAATAAATATTGTAGTCTGCATTTAAATGACCATTTGTGATACCTGTTCAACGAGAAGTTCCCATTAAAAATTTTATCTATTTCATGGCCATCTGTCTGTCCATGACACATTGTCTGTGTAATGTATGCAACTTGAATTGAATGCAACTCTTCCAGCAAAAAAACTGAAATTAAATAGAAAAAAACAAAAAAACCTCTGTCCAGAAGGACATCGAGGGAATGATGAAAATGAGGTAGAGATTTAATTAAATATAACTGAAGGAATGAACAAATTTGTTGCAGGTAAAAATGTTATAAAGGTTAATTATGCTCTAATGGACAATATGCAAATAAACTTCACCGTGTCTTTTCCATTCACCTCCTGCTGCGTAACAAGCGTTTTGATCACCCATCTAAATTTAGTGATGTGTCATAACATGAAACATTTATTATCTGCCTTTTACTGAATTCACAAGTCGCAAAGCTCTTTTTTTCCATCAATAACATCAGAATCGAGCATGTAAGTTGATCTTGTAAGAGAACTTTTCAAGCGTAGCGTGTTCTGTGACCCTGAAGCGTACAGCGTTATGTCTGGTTCTATAAATGCTGGGAAGGGTTCATGTGATGGCAGGAATTGATGGTCTGATCTAGTCACAATACAGGCCCATTTAGCCTTTACAACCTGTCCTCCTTGTATGCCTGTGTTCCTTTTTTTTTTTTTTTTAACAATGTGCATCCCTTATCCAGAAGTCAAATGTAATGATAAAATCTATATTTAAAAATATAGGAATGAGTTTATGGAGATCAGAGAGTGCTGTTATCAATATCCCACCTGGTACGCAGTGTGCCGTTATATAGATGCGGTGTGTTAGTTAACAACAGTGCATAATGAAAATTGAGTCTCCACCAGGGACAAATATATTGGTCTTTGTGGAGCCGTGATCTTTTCTGAGTATTTAGACTCATATGCCTTTTACAAGGTCAAGTAGGATTATTTTCAGTTGACTGAAGTATCAGGATATGTAATAACACGGGGGATATTACCTATAGGTCAGCCTTTGTCGAGTTTTTTTACATGGAGGAACTCTTGAAATCGGGAATCCCTGCTATAATTAGAGCTCATGGTGCATTAGTGCGGTGGTCAATGGGATGAAAGCCTCTTACATTGCTGACCTGTGGGATGAATGGCATCTTTACAGATAGCCAAAAAAGACCATTGGTGTCAGTGATAACTGACCTGAGAGACACAAACTGCTTATGGCTCAAGGAACCCCTAGCAACCTCTGGAGGAATCCCTTGTGGGAAACACTGCTGTAGATTCACGTGGAAACCTGTCCATCACACTCATAAAAGATTAAGTGAAATCTTTTTTTACAAAACTGACATTAAAATAAAGTTGGACTCCATTTGTGACTGTAACAGCCTCCCTTTTCTGGGAAGGCTTATGTTGTGTTTGAAGTGTCTCTGCTGGAATTCAGCTTGGTGTTCGGCAGGGTTGAGGTCCGGGTTCTAGGCACATCACTCTAGTTCATCCATGCCAAACTTTTCAAACCATGTTTTGTTGGAGTTGGATTTGTGCACAGCAGCATAGCCATGACGGAACAATGGTTTTCCTGTAGAACTTTGGAACAAGGTTGGAACTGTCTCATTCGTCATTTATGCTGCACCATACCAATAAAACCTAATAAACTCAAAAATTGCCGTTGCAGGTGCTGTTGGCCAACAAATTTAGTTTTAGATAAGGTGTAATGCCACTTTTTTTTTATTCTCCCCTTAAAATGGATAAAATTATGCCCTGTGGAAATGAAAGGAATCAAACAAATACTACTAGTGTTTATCACATTAGCCTACACGCTCCACTGACCATGGCTATGATCTTATGGTCGCAGATAAGCCTGGAATCTGCCAACTACCACATCTAAATAGGACGAGTATGACTAGTGGTACATGCACCACATGAGCTGTGACAAATATTATTACAGCTTGGTTGTGGAAGAGCTGGTCTGTTTAGACAATGCTAACAAAGTCAGAGAAAACTGTCAGGCCTTACTGTGCTATAAGTTTTGTACTAGTTTTACGGATTGTGCTAATAGGTGAAAGATTTGCCTTACATTTTTTTTTCTTCTTTTCGCAGGCAGATATGACTACAGAAGGAATGACAAGCCAGACCTTTCATATATTCAGCCTGTCTTTCCCTAGCTAGGGTCAGAGCTGTCAGCTTGTAGCTTAGAAAGTGATATCAATGCAAGCGCTGGTGTCTGAGCGCTTCACTGCGCTGATCTCCATAACGCTCGCCAAGGATCCCCAGGGAGACCAAACCTGCGCTGGGATTTCCTGTTCCTGCTTGTCTGTGAACTATCCTGGCAACCTCCTTCTGTTGTGTTTTTTAAACTGCAATGCATTCCACTTACAGATTAAAGGAGAAAAATAATTGCCAGCAGCTGCAGCGTTCAAAACAGAACAGAGCTTAAACTGATATCTAGACAACATTGCTCCAATGGCCCTGGATTTTCAGGCACAGTCCCTAGTGTCAAAGATTTGTGCCTGCTTTTTACTACCCGCTACCAGTCCAAAAAAATGGCTTTTTGGTTATACATCATATAAGGTAACGAAAATATATTTATAGATAGAAAGGTATATATAGATATGAAAGAGCTGAAGAAGAACAAGCAACAACTACAAGGAACAAAGCCACGTTCAAATCCTACATTGCCTTTTGAAAATGCTGGCTGCCCGACTATTTTGCTGACTTTCAGTTACTGAAATGGAAATTGGCATAATAGGAAGGTCAGAATTTCTTTTATATATAGTTCTGGGCAAGCAATTCAGCCAACTTGGAGAATGAATATAATATACACACACACCTAATGACATACCATATACCTAGAAATACCAACTGATCATTAAAAATGCAACTGCACTAAAATGTAGGCAGCTAGACAAACTACAAAAAAATAACCAAGTAAAAGTACAGAACGATGATGTAGTCATAGAAATGGCAATATTTTGTATATTGCTATGAACAGAGCCATTATTATGGCGAGGGGACGGAAAAATACCTCTAAATCAATAAGTGCATAAAACACAATGTGCTTTTCACATTCACATGTCTCTTCCAGCACATACCCCAAAAATTAGAGGATTTTTCAGAAAGTAATGGAGCTTTGAGAATCATTCTTATTGAGTCGGAACAATAGGAGACCAGAAGGATTGTTTTTGAAGATTGGGCAGCAGTCTAGAGCCAGGCCCTGGCGTGTGTTGGCTATACAGAAAAACAGCTCTGGTATTTACTGCAGTATATTATTTCCCTTAAAGAAAACTGTAAATGCCATAAAAGAAACTGAACAGGTTTCTACAACGCAGGTATTTAACAATCCCTGCATAAACCCTTACAGCACTGATATTGGCTCACTACGCATTCATTGCTTACATCACTTTTTACTGTATGCCCATCTTACTGATACATAAGGAGGCTGTCCAGCTTTCAGGAACATAAAATTAGCATCCTATTGATTTGGTGAACCATTCGTGCTGGAAGGGGTTATGTAGAGGTGCATGCATTGTACTGCCGCTGTCAGCTTGTGAAATTTGGGCTCCAACAGGCTTGCTTTAATGTCTACTTGGCAGCCTGCTGCCTATAACACAGCACCATAATCCGATACCTTACCTAATATGCATTTCTAATGACTAACAGAAAGACAGAGACAATACTCAGCTTGTACTGTGCACATTTATTATATGCAATGAGCACACAATGTACTGGAGAGGGCAACTTACCACTGATACTTTTATGTACTATATATACATCGGAAAACCAAACGACAACAGCAGAGCCATCCTTTAGATGTTACATTTCTGCATTTATACACACCTGTCGGATTAAGCAGTTGCTGGACTGGAGAAAAGGGATTATTTAAATAGCCAGAAATAGAAGAAAAAAAGATATGATTCAGAGACTTCAACTGTGTAACAGTTCTAACCCAGAGGCGGTGATGCGTTGTTCATAGAAGATGAGGTCCAGTCACAGACACAGCTTAGCAGTAAACATCCTGCCTGGGTGAGTTTAGAAGCATATGACAACAAACTACACTTGTATTCTTCTGTGAATGTAAATATGCTTCCAGAGTTCTATAAGGTGATAAACACTGGAAGCTGCACTTTGCTGGATAACAGATGAATAAAAAAAACCTCCGCATTTTGGGCGACAAGTGACATCAGGCAGTGCAATGTCGATGTTATTCAGTAAACATGATAAAGCAAAAAAAAAAGATTTAAATAAAAAATAAACCTGTGCTTTAAAATGTGTTTGGGCAAAATATATATATATATATATATATATATATATATAACACATTAAGTACTTTTCTGCAATACATTTCCTTACGTTGCACACATTTAAATATGCTTTAAGAACATTGTGAGTAGTTTTTTGGGTGATATGTACATAAATATTGCTTTAGTCTTTACTGACTAGCTATTGTTTTGGAATTTAATGCTTACTGCACGTCTCTGCCCTCCCTGAGGAAGCATATAAGACCGAAATGTGTCGGGAAACAGACTATTGCGTTCCTGTCACTGGACTTTCTTCACCTAGATTGTGGGGACATTAGTATTACGCTGTCTAGTGCTCAATTTTTGACAAATTCTTACGGTACTAATTTTTGATTATGTATTACATTTTCCTTTCAAAAAAAGGAAAAAGTTACTTATTTTTGTCAAACAGCCGCTTATCGGCCATATCATTTTCTCATTTGTTCTCTAACAAATTTGGGGCTGGCAACAATCAATATGTCTATATACAGAGGACTGCTTTTTCATATGTAAATGTAGTATTGCTATACAATTATAAGAGTTATCAGACTTGCCCAGTTCTTCTTGGATGGATTGCAGAACACCTTCGTCTCCCGTACCCTCTAAAACATAAGGAGGTGTTTTGTATTCCAAAAGAATAAAAAAGTGGCCGGGGCTGCTCTGTCTTAACTTGTGAGTGTTGACCTCCATTGGTTTAGCTACAGCTTTCATGTAACTGGATTTATAACTCTCGGCACATCTAAACAATGTATTCAATATATATGGGTATCACAATGTATTCACATACAAATTGTGTGCTTTTTACATAAAGGGTTGTATCCAATTTTGCAATCTGATTCAAAAGCTCAGAAAGAACCTAAAAATGAAAGGTAAAACATTCAGAAAACTTCCAATTACAAGAGACATCAGACATCTCCAACGGTCACTTAGAAAGTAAAGAAGCAACGGGTACACAACGAAATGACCATTATTTCTGAAAATCAAATCAGAAAATCTACAGCCCCTGTTAGAAGTACATTAGGAGCTGAGCGCGTTCTCTGGCAGCTGTAGCCACCACCCCGTCACTAAAGGGCATGTCAGTGCAGCTTAAGAGATTGGATTGAATTCCCAATTCCTTGCTATACCCAAAGCTGTTCCAAGAAAATTGGAGAGACAAGAAATAGGTTTTTGATGTATGGCTATCTTCCTCTGCTAAAAGCAATCAAGCCTCACAAAGTCGTAGATGGAACATTTTTTTAGAATTCTAATATTTAGAAAAGAAAAACAAATATTTTCGATTGAGCGCACATTGTTAAATCATATTTACTGAGCAGGCAAGCAAACTGAATAAAAGCTTATCAGGCTGGAAATGCTGCAGGCTTAAATTGTGCACACAGGCCGGGAAGTGATAATGGGGCAGTTCCTTCAGCTCAGTGTTGTATAACGTGCGTTATATTAGAATGCTTCTTATAAATCAACTCCCATCAGCCTATCAGGATAACTAATAAACACCCAGCATAAATAAAGGTTGTTTGTGCAGATTATTTCCTACGACTGACTCTCTTGTAATTAATCTGGGTTACCGAGGAGGGATAAAAAGCTAATATAACTTGAGCTGATGATGATCTATAGATGTGGTTATCAGTATATATTATAATACACAAATTACAGGCCTAATAAGGTTGGTACAGCTTCATCCATTAAAAAAAAAACAAGCCTAGCAACTGGGGTTATCATGGAAATAAAAACAAAACAAAAAAAGTGATACCTATAGGATCCTGCATGCTATTGTACATATATTACGTGTTATTTTATAGGACTATAGGGTGGTATTGATGGGGTCAGTTTAAAAATCAAACGTCAGTGGATTCAGGAATCTCTGGCAGGTGCATTTTTCCTGGAGTTGACATCTTCTGTTCTTCATTTGACCTGCTTTTTGCAGGTTTTGGCCACCCATGGACTTGAAAGAAATGTAAAACAAGTCTGCCTCTTTTAAAGCACCTCAACCCTAAAAACCCTTCTGTTACACCAAAATAATGCTAGGAATTGCAGACTACATATGGACAGCGAATAAAATCATCATGGTCAAGTTCCACTACTGCATAGACTAGATTAAGGTTAAAGACAACTCATTGTTAGTGAAGTTCCTAGGGGTAGCTCTGTACTCATTTATTACTTGTGTTATGAACAACCATCGTACATGTGCACGACCCAACCAGGACTGTTTTGAAGAAAAAGTAAAGTCTTGTCTGACACAGTGAATATTCAAGGAGGGTGAATGTAGGTATACAGCCATCTGGAACCATCTACACTGGAATGCAAAATGCCAATATTTACTAGGAGTGCAATCATGATTCAATTTGAAAACAGAAATGGAAGATCCCACTCTGCTGCAGGACCCAAAAACGTTCGGCCTATATTTAATGAAAATCTATATTCACATAGGACTAGGTTTGACTTGTGACTCCAGGCGTACCCAGATGGAGATATGTACAGTAGAATGTCTCAGGACTTTTACACAGTAGATCAGCTTAGTACGTCCGGGTGTAGAAAAGCATATATCATTAGACTGGCTTCTTAAGCAGGGGTAGTAGTGAGAAACTAGAGTCTAGTAAAGGTAAGCTTAAAAACCAGAGGGTACCTAGGATTGGGCAGGGTGGTGGCAGGGAAATGTGGTATTTGGTTGGGTTTCTTGGCCAAGTTTTCCTAAAGCATATCTAAGCTGTCTACCAGTCTTGAATACACCAGTTCCTTTCTTTTCAGGTGTTCACTGCGTTCACTTGGTAATTCTGCAAATAACACACTTCCTGTTTCCTGTGGCTATGCACATTTCTCTACTATATCTATTGAGGCAGTCATGGTAGTCACACAGCCTGAACTTTAAAGGGGTCTGCCATGGTTCATCTCCATTACATGGTCCATTGATGGGATTGGATTAGAAATTAACAAAAGCTCACCAGATTTAGCAATGAGATATTCTTTAAAAATGTTAAGGTAAACCCTGCAATAATAACTCCAACTTTAGTTTGGAACTTCTAAGTTGCTAAGTCACTTTGTCAATTTGATTTAGTTCAATCGAAGTGGACTTAATGAAGTCTGTTCTTTTATGCACTAATCTTGTTTGTTTCTTTTGGTTTAGGTGACCTATCTGTTTTTTTTAATTATCACTCATTTTTAGTAATAATTTGCTTTATATTAATTTTTTTTACATCTATCCCTAAAACTGAGATTAAAGGCAGAAATGCTTCCTCAACAACACTTCGAAATTTCCCAGAGAGAAAAGAGATAAAAAGAAATCTCGGTTTATTGTGAAGGAAAAAAAAACAGATTTTACTCCTAAAACTGATAAAACATGCACAAGAATAAATAAAATGCTGGCTGATACCATTAATAATCAAGTAATTAATAGGCAATACATAAATACCAACCATGCTAAGGCTAAACATCTTGTTAATCCATGAACCAGTGACATAATATGATACCCAATATTGTCCATAGGCAGCAATAAGGTAATTATCAAGCATCAAAACAAAGGAAAAGTCATCTGCTTCTTTATAGCTGGACGTACTGGGTATTTACTTTGTTCTTAGTGGCTGAACCAAGTGGAATCTTGCATGTGCAGAACACTTTACAGGTGAATCTTTTTAAGTCTTTCCATCCACAGACTCTTTGGTACATGGGGCCTGATTTATGAAAGCTCTTCCAAGGCTGGAGAGAATACACTTTCATAAGTGAAAGCTGGATGATCCAGAAAATATGGAATGGATTTTATGGCTATTGCTATTTGTTAGCAAACATTTTGAATCCTGGACCAGATCCATTTGAGGTTTGCTGGATCACCCAGCTTCACTGATGAAAGTGTATTCTCTCCAACCTTGGAAGAGCTTTCATAAATCAGGACCATGGTGTGCAGCCAGTTCACGTCTGGGCTGATCAAAAGTAATTAACTTTCTTCCTCTAAGACCGGGCCATCACGGACATAGCCCATAGAACATCTATGTCTGTTAAAACCTTACTACTTACTCCACAATCTGACATTCTTTTTTTTTTTTTAAAGAGTTGTGATATAATAATATTAATATTAATAATAATAAAAATCACTAATTCTAGGTCATTGGGGATTTGATCTGCCTTCTTATCTCATGAGGTTCCTCCACCGACAGGGGAAAAAAAAGTAGTAGTAAATTACCAACAGAAAGGTTGCTTCATAGATGTTTAAAGGGAAACAAATTCATCTGATTCTTAACATTTTTTTTAGAAAATAATTACCTTGGTGTACAGGACAGAGATTACCGAAAAAAATCTGCAATCATGGAGCTTTAGATAAATAGAGATAAAAACAGCTCAAAACCATTCTATAACAACAACAGCGCTAAAGCTACGTACACACTTCCAATTATTATCGTCGGAAAACGAACGACGAACGTTCCTGCACGATATACACGAACGATCGTATAGCACCGATCCTGCACATAGAGGTAACGACACGATCGTTCGTAGATATTGTACACACAACAGATACGATCGTTTAAGCGATAGAGGAACTATGTGCACGACAGGAAAGTGAACGGACGTTCGTTCATCACGCATGCTCTGAACATGGACGATCAACGAACGACCGTACACACGAATGATGTTCAACGATCGTCGTCCAATCCGATCCGCCGGTCCGGTCGTTCGTTTCCAGCGACTTTCCTCGTTCGTCGGCGTCGTTGGTTACTTTTTTACGAACGATTTTTTGCCCAATCGATCGTTCGTCGTTCGATTGGAACGATAAAAATTGGAAGTGTGTACGCACCTTTAGGTGGAGGCACTTGTGCCTGCAAGAAACTGGATTATCCTTCAAATTGATTTTTATTTGCCCATGGAGCCTTCTTGTATCCTGGGCCCTAGCTGTGCATAGGTTGACAAGTGCCTGAATCTAGAGCAAACTTTTCTCCTACCTTGTCTTTGTACTGGGGCACATTCCAAGGGTTTCAACTCTCCTACACTAAAGCCTCCACTGGTCATTATAATTCTGGCATTCATTAACAGAATTGTAGAAATTGGGCTAAAATTCAAGACTTTTGTTGATCCCATCCTGGGATCAACACGCCACAAAACCAGCCGTTTTAGAAATTATGTGATTTAGAGGTCCATCAATGATGAAAACTCCACAATAAGGATAGTTGTACTTTCACTTCAAGCTCTGGATATATTTATGGGAAAAGAAAGGAGTATTGGAATAAGGATTTTGGGATGCCATGTACATACCGTACCAATGTACCATTGCCATGCTAGTAATGAAAAGAAATTTGATGAATATCTGGTTGCTGATTGAAAAAGCAAGGAATGTTTTAATAACACATAGAAATAAAAGTGGTCTAGAAAAAATATGTTAAACAAATTTTAACACATCCTTTTTCCAAGTGAATTCCAAATAAACCATTACTGTCTAAAATAAAAAGTCAAGGTAAGAAAAGAGAAAAAAAAATCTTGAAATAAAGTAAAATGCAAAGCACAGCTATTACTATGCCAAGGTTACACACACAAAAATATACAAAAACAAATTAGCAGACCTCTACCCAGAAGCTTTTGTGTATGCGTATTTTGTGTGATGAAAACACAGCATACCAATGAGACGTACCGCTGTCATCAGCCACCTCTGTACTGTGAAGTACAATGACATTATAAATAACAAGCCTTTGCTGCCATTCATGCCATTTGTCTGGTCGGGGACAATAGAACTCCCTATTCAGGTTGCTTTATATAAAATGAATGAGGGGGAAAAGAAACCCTTTCATTTTTAACCCTGTGTAGTGTACAGCCACTTTGGAATTGGCACAATGAAGGGGTCTAGATATTTATATCAATGTAGATGTATACATTGTGTATACCAGATATCCTCAAATTATATGAAAAGCCTCAAGTACTAGAGAAAAATGAAACCCAGGAATCAAGAAAAGAAGTAAAAGTGCTGTAAATGACAAACTGAAATTTAAACCTTTTAAAATGAGCTCACTTTGCTAAATGAATTGGAATTGTGTTCGGCCAGCCATGTGATCCAGGCACCCCTTCCACACATTACCATCAGGTAGTTTACCAGTGCTCGAAGCTACAAGTTCTGGTGGAATAAATGAGCTGAGCAGAAAAATTGCCTAAAAAGCAGCATCAACATTCCAGAAAAATGCCATGGAAGTATAAATAGGACAAAGCCCTAAACTGAAGATAGAGTGATACGTACTCATCCTTCTCCTTCTTGGAGTCGAAAAAAAACCCTAAGCTTTTTTTTACAGAATCGGGGTTTTGCCACTAGGTAGAGTTGGCCTTAGGTTGCCTTTTGCTGCACCCATTGACTTTTTCTGGTAGATCTAAGTGTCAGCTAAATTCAACTTTGTTCTTCAATGATAAATTGCCTTTGCAATGTAGATGGAACAATCCAGTAATGTGCTCACCAGAGATGTGAAACCTAACACTGGAAGATCCTTCACTGCAAAGAAATTGCATTACAGTGGGTCACAATGACATCCATTTATGATACATTTTTTATTTCTACCAAAATTGTAGTAATGGTACCTAAAATACAATACCAAGTTGGTATTGACAGTTTGCATAATCCAATGCTGGTGGGTTCCCTTTGTACTTACAATGCAATAACACCGACCTTGCCATAAGAATCCCCTCCCAATAATGGAATGTACAATTGCCTTATATAGGAAAAGAAAACCAGTAGGACACAAATATACATCACCTAAAGCAGCTGTGGATACATAAAGAATGCTCGGCATGGAATGGAATCTAATGCTGCTGCTGCAATGAATATTTCCAGGTACAGCTATTAAGATATACAGCTACTTTCATAGATCTGATTAAAGAGCGTTCCCTGCAGCCATACCTAGAAGGCCATTTATTTTCTTAGAAAACTCAGAACAAGGCTAAAGGTGGTTTAATTGAACTCTATTTCATACATCTACAACAGTAATCTGGTTTTATGAAGGAAGAACCCAATATTCAAAAGACATACTGTGGTACAAAAACAAACAGAAGAAAATAACTATGCTGTAAAATGTTACCATTTTTCCTGGTATACAACAAATATACAAAGCACATGAAAAGGTCAAAAATAATGTTCGCTCTTAAGGTGGACCTAACATTATAATTTACAATCCTTACAAAGCAGTTGTGAAAAAATTCCCATCAGAGTTCAATCTTCAGCCTGTGTACAGTACAATTGCTTGGACACAGTGACATTATTCCGCCATTCCCGATTCCCTGAAATTAATATTTTTTTTAAAGAAAAATATTTTAAAATATTTCTTATATGCCCGTTTTGCTGTTTTAGAAACCATTGGAAGATTTCCTTTAACCTCCAACTAACATGCTAATGCTAATAAGTCACACTGAAGTGCAGATGGATTTAACTATCTACCTCTAGATGTAATATGTTTAATATTCCATTATTGCATACAGTGAATTGTCTTGGCCAGTTCTACGACGCATTTTGCATTAAAGCTGAACTTTTGGGGTCAGTGGATTTGGAATAATGTGCAATTACGCACCATATACTTGCACATGGCAGATTTACTTTTCTGAAAAGATTAAACTGCCTTCTATATTACTCAATTATTATTATTGGACTATATGTCTACTTTACCTCATTGGCACTTGCAAACACATTAGATGTATACTATACATTCTCCAATGCCCCTATCACCACACTCCGACAATAGAATGCCTGTATGAAGAATGGAGAATCAGAACAAAACACACATTTTGTGGTACAGCAAATAAAAGCCCAGTTCCTATGGATTTTACTTTCCAACTCATACTAGAACAATGTTTGGGAGTGAGCTGTCATCATTTTCTACACCTGTCACAATATGTGCTTTCCCAGAACCACATAAAAATGACAAAGGCTGATAATGACACAAAAACTACAGACAATTAAAAATTTGGAGACAGCATTCAGTCTAATTAGAAAGCCAGATGTTACTTTAAAGAGGAACTGCTGAAAAAAATGAAAAGAGACAATAAAACTTTCTTGCTGCAGATCAGGACCTAAAACGCCCCACACTATCACAAAGATAAAGAAAATAGCAGCAAACCAGAATTCTAATATTAGTTGACAAAAAGGAACACCTGCAAGAATACCAGAACCCATCCAAACTAAGCTGTGCAACCTAATTGTATTTTATGGCTTTGGTTTGGCTTTTTGTTGCCAACCTGCAATAGAAGTCCCATTACCCATTTGTCTGGGCTTCAGCCTGCACCAGCATCATCATGCCTGCCACTTTTGGGCACTGCAGATACTTTTGTCCTCCGTCACATGTTGTGGTTTCATATGCAGATCTCTTCTGCACATCTACATGATGTAGTGACGGAAAGCCTGATGGAAAAACCAAAGCATGCAGCAAGAACCACAAACCCAGAAGCATCAGATGTGAAGATTCTGCCGGAGGACATTGGAAGAATAGGCTATTATATGAACTTATAGCAAGTTGTATTACTTCTTTACTTTTCTTTTTATAACATAATTATACTCATTTTAACCAATAGATGAAAAGAGAATACAGAATTCTAACACACTAGTTGTTCAATACATCTTTCCAGACACTTTTACACCTCCTAGTAGCTGTTCATTGTGTAAGCATGCAGGTAAACTCTGAATCCATGCAGGTTTTCTTTACGAATGTACTCACCTCATACATAAGTCTGCAAAGGCCTTCACACAAGTTAATTTGAAATCCTGCTGACTGCACAAACTTTAAGTATTTCAAACTCTGCATTAACAATGCATACATTTATAAGATGCAGGAACAATTTTGCTATAATAGGTTGCTGAACGAGCATGAATCAAGAGAAATTCATTTATTGTCTTACATATACAAGACAAGCAGCAACAAAGCCAAGAAAAAAAATTACATATATTTAGGATTTGCTAGTGTGGGGTTTGTGGTGGAGGACCTGCCTTGCCGGTCTTTGGTTCTGGGCAGGTGATATATATACCTGGGGTAGGTCAGGCTGAGATGGATGCTCATTTGTCATGGCTGGAGGATAAATGTCAAGAAGTTTAAAGTACAGCCAGACAACATGTCACATCTGTATCCTAAAAATTCTGTCTCCGAACTTAGTTTTACTCCATACAATATGATCATAGGATATTGCTGAAGATTAGCAAACAGAGCTGAATGTCATCCTTTTGAACAAATAGCAAAATTGCTATTTATTTATGTGCATGAAGATCTATCTGTTCACAATGCAGACAACACACAATTCCCAATCTCAGGTAATCAGGGCTGTATGGATCTATAAAACACAATATGAATCCCTCAGGCTGAACACATTCAGGGCAATCAGAATTATATAGATCCACTTAACTCCATACAAATCCCTTACACTGGTCAGATTTAGGGCAATTGGTATTATATGGATCCATTTACTCAGTACAAATCCCTTACACTGAGATCATCCATAGAACTTCCTTCTGGCAAAGCCTAGCCTAACAGGATCAGATAAATACAAATATATGTCAAGTATGAGGCTTAAGGAGGAACATTATGCATGAATACATTCCTGACATGACACAATGTACAAACACCCTAATATTTTTTAAAATATCTATCTTTATTTTATCATAATAAAGTAGTCCAGACAAGATACTCTGTGTGTGTTGAGATTACATCAGAAGTCTGCTGCAGACAGGAGGAAGAATTTTCTCAGTCTACTCTCCCGGTGTTAAGATTCCAATAACGCACTAATTTTGTAGCAAATCACAAGGTGGTAGGTGCAGCAGGACCTGATCTATGCCCAACATTTGTAAGCACAGCCAGAAATGGCGACAAGACTGACATGACTGTATTATCCTTGGGCGAGCAGGGAAGGTCCAGGGAAGGGATGCTGACGCTGGAAAATATGTATGTGGGGTAAATAAACTTTCATGGTCTGGTAAGAGACTGTATATAGGGAGCTCTCCTCTTGTACTTAAAGCTATCAGTATTCACTGTTTGTTATTTGGTGATTATTAACAACCTAATTTTAAATCGCCATTACTTTCCATTAGATTAGCATTCTTACTTCACAAAATGCTGTACACCTAGAGCCATCTGTGCTTCTCAACACCAGACTTAATGATTACAGATGAGACTGTGTAAAGTTCTATTGAGATCAAGAAGACAGCTTTATTTTGCAATTAGTGAACAGTAATAGAACTACCTGAGGAACAAGACCTCCTGTTCCATGTCCACAAACCATTTTTACTAAATGGAGCCATCCACCTTAAATAATAAATATGCATTATACATAGAGGATCGGTGAGCTGAGTTCATATAGATGGATTATAAAACTAATTCCTATATCATTCTGATCATGCTGGGCACAAGTTATGATACTCGGCATATGACTTAAGCCTCTTCATCTCTCCAGTATGTGTCAGATGGGAATGCTGCTAAAAAATATGCGAGAGATGAAGAGTCTCCAGGGAATTCTCTGACAGGCACCTAAGAAATAAAACCTTAGGACTTTGCTGCATTTCCACAAAGGAGGCCAGCCACATCTCAGAGAACAGAAGCTAAATATGTCATTAAAGAGACCATGTCACCAATTTTGGAAGCACAGAAAAACAAGATTTTAACTGCTTACTTTTCCTTTCCAAAAACTTTATTTCTTGTAAAATGCCACTGAATGAGCTAGAAAAACAGACCATGTATAGAGCATTCTCCATAGTAGGATGCCATAGCCCTCTTCTTTTCTGGAAGTGTCCAATTACTGTCCATACTGGCCCAGCTCTTATGCACCTCATCTTTATTTATTTGATCTGTATTAGGGTGACAGTATTGGGTCTGCTAATCCACCATTTAAGGTGGCAGTGCCAACCAGTAGTCCTAAGGCTTTTGGATATCTAACCAAGGGAAACATTTAAATGTAAAATACAAATAAATGTTAAATGCAAACATATACTTAGAGGAAGATTGTTGTTGCAATAAATGGTCTGGCACCAGGGTCTCTTTAAAGTATGAATTCAGGGCACATGCTTGTCAGACAGGTAATAAATGTTTATCAGCAGAGTTGGTGCAATTTGAATATTTTAATTATGGACTCTTGCACTGTGGATAAGTCTGTTCTCTACACAACTGCAAACTAATTGCTTTTAATGCTAACTTCCCACTGTATCAGAGACCTCTGAATCATAGGACAGGGAAATGCTCCTAATGTTCCTGTCTAATTATAACTTTGTACCTTCTTGTGAATAAGAGAGGTACCGAGGATGCTAATTATGTGCTGGCAGTGGAAGACAGGGCTTGGGCTCAAAAACTCAATTAGCTATGCAAGCAATTACTTTGCTCCTCATAGACAGCCAGTGAAATAGGAACACTTACATTGTACGGGCTGGTATTAGTAGAAGCACGTTTTGTGTTTTCACCGGCATAGCTGTCAATGTTCTCGACTGCTGAGGATTTATCTCTGGTTTTGAAGATTTGTCTCTGAAGATTTTGTTGCTAAAAAAGTTTCTCGTTGTGATAACAGGAAAAAAGTACCTAAAACACCCCCTTCTCCTAACATAAAAGGCTCAGTTCTTTTTATACAAAGCTCTGAAAGTTAAACTGCAAGCAAATATATACAGAAATGAGCCTCCTGCATAGATATGTATTCTACAGAAAACCAATAGATCTAATTTTAGATATAGGTATAACTACCAAGAATATTTGGTATCTTTCAAAAAATCAATGGACTGGTGCACCACAGGGAGATGCTTCAAAGACCATTCAGAATTTATTCACAGGTGGATTTAACCTGCAGCTCACATCATTTGGACCTGCAGTTGACTTGCTTTAGGTGGGTTTTGCATTCCTATAGACTTGTAATATAGTGTAAAACCCATCGGACAAAACAAAAGTATGCCGACAAAAAGCCATAAAAAAATACAGGAATTCAAAATTTGCACCATCAAAACTGCCCATAACTTTCAGATTCTGGCAGATGGAAAGGATATGTTGAAGTAGAACTCCAGGCAATCATTTTTTTTATTTATTTTTTTAAGTTTTACTTATAGTGTGAGGTTTGAGCCACTGCAAAGTTTTAACTGGTGTCTGAATCTCTGTTTGGAAGATTTACTTTAACATCCTGTCCCCAAGACAAGAGCGAAAGGAAATTTTTAAAGGGAGAAGTCAAGTTCTATTACCAATTCCTTTTTCTATAAAGGTGTTACAATTTTGAGAGTCAAATGTCACAGGGACAAGAAGCGGGCAACAAGGACACAAACGGAAAAAGATAATAAAGGGTTGTTAAGCTTTGCCCACACTATCGAAGATTCAGATGGAAATTTACTTTGGCTTTCCTTGCAGGTGGGGAGGTGGCATATTGGAGGAGCACGTAGGAAGGATTTCCTTGTGATCTGACCAAAAGGCAAGCAATACCACAGTACTGGAATTTTAATGGTGCAGGTCCTCGAAGATATATATGGATATATTCTGAACTCTTCGTAAACCACATTACTTAATTTACTAGTGGCAGACAAATAATAATATTGTGTGCAGATCCTTTTGAGGACCAGAGTTGGACAGCCATGAATTAGTATGCCCGATGACGTGCCATTAATATATATGACTGATATATAATGAAATAAACACTTTGACTTAAGTAATAGTAAAAGCACGATGTGTCCATTGTGTTAATAGAACTAAAAATGAATCTAAGCTTGGTTTAAGTATTTTTTCACCAAAGCTCTTCCCTTCAGTGAGTAAATATTAGCAACATGAAATTAGCAGTCTGTAGCTGGTGCCAAACAGATGAAAACGGGTACAGATTCAGTCCCTCCGGCAGTGAATAATCTAATTAAGTTAACTATGAACAAAAGATAAAAATATCATAAAACTAAAAAAGCGGCTCATAAATTTGTGTTGCGTGAAGTTCCCCTGGCACCGGCAGCATTAAAAACACAAGCGTTAAACAAGCTTTGCTGTGCAATCAATTAGACACAAAGGAAAATAAAGCAGATCTCAGAACTGCCTTACAAGGAGAAGCAATCTCCTGGATAGGGCGCTAACAGTCACAATAATAATTACAGCAGAAAACTCCTGAGATTGATAAGTACAACAGACATCAGGAAATACAGGGGAAGCTCACAGAAGAGGTTCCTGTTCTGGTGGAGCACCTGAACTTTCATTAAAATTATACAGTTGTGATCTGTACTTGTTCCAATAAAGAAACCAATGACTTACCTTATTTCTATGTGTCTGCAGATTGCTAACCTTCTACCATATATAAATCCTGTTTAATAATAATAATAATAATAATGGCAGACTTTTCTGTATAGAACATCTTACAACACACACAAAATTTGGGCACAGGGGGCAAAAAAATTACTAATGGTATTGTATTTTATAATGGCTGATGTAGTTATCACACCCAAGTGTCTTCTCCTGTAATTGTTATGGCAGCAACAAGGCCTCTCCTAGACAGTTACTAATGTATAATGATACTCATTATGGCAGTCATAAGGGTTAAAACAAGCTCACGTCTGTAACAGTCGTACTTGTCCTTCATTTACAGTTTAACTGCGGGCTCTGGACTTTCAAGAAGTGGTCTGAGCAACTGTAATGCAATATTAATAATAATAATAATAACTGTAATATAAATGTAAATCACACGCTTGTTATCTATTTACTCAACACAATCTAAATCTTAATATCTTACAAAGAAATAGGGATGTTTTTAGGTTGGTGCCCACTAAAAAAAAAAATTGGTTTTATGACCCTTATCAAACATTTTTTTTATTTATTTATTTATTTATTTTACTTTTCGCTGTTAATGTTTTTTTTTTTGAGATTTCCCTTCACTTGTCCAAGAAACAGAAGGATGAAAGAGGAAATCTCACCAACGCATAATGTTATATAGCTGTCAATGGAGAATATTTGCCCATATCTCCAGTTCCTGTAACAGTTCTAAAGTGTTACCCTTCACCCTTTGTACATGAGCCACAAATGAATCCAACAGAAGAGTTAGATCGGGGGTAGGCAAACTCGGGCCTTTAGGCAAGATACGGCCTAGCCAGTAGTCCATTCCGGCCTAACGCCCCCCTTGTTGATCCGGCCTAATCCCGGCCAGCAACCCCTTGTTATGCCTTCCTTCCCTATTTATCAAGGCCGGCGTTAACACTTCCGCCGCCGGGTTGGGGACATTCCCTCTGCGGAGGAGAGAGATTTCCTTTCAGGGACGTTCTTTCTCCTCTGTATGCATTGCAGAATTAAGGGATTTCCCTTCGGGTGTTCCTGGTGGGGGAGGAGCCATCAGCGCGGGACTCGAGAGAGAGTCCAACCTAGTGTGCTTTCTTGACCTCCTAAAATGGCCTAGTAGCCAAAAAGTTTGCTGACCCCTGAGCTATATTATTATAAATGAAATTTAATGGATTTAAATGAGTTCACATCTCTTGTATGTTCACCTGCTGTAGACGTATAGAGGGTTCAACTCTTCCTACTGGATTTTAATTTATAGTAAGAAGAACACAACAGAGAATGTGAGCACAACCAAAGCTCCGGGATGGAAGAAAAAAAACCTTTCTAAATATATTTTTACGAGGAACATATCCAATGGGAATGGCATGGAGCTTTGTAATGGAAAGCCTGTCTTATGAAACTAGCAATAATTGATATAATTACTGTATGACTGTAGTCCATAGCAATGGGAAACAAAATTGTGTTCTCTTACTTTTATGTTCCCTAGACTGTGGCTAACCCCTGCTACTATTTAAAGAGAATGCTTTTTCACATGAAGCAGCAACATTGATATATTGAAAACAAAGTTCTATGCAAAAGTTTCTCCAGTGTCTGATCTTTACTCATTTTAGAAACCAAGCTAGTCAAAGAATCTTCAGCACCTGATACTCTTACTAGGGTACAAGATGCGGGTTCTCTTGCTGTGCTACACCACTACAGGACAGAGTAGAGACGTAAAATTAGGCAGGTGGAACCACAGAGGGGGAGCAGGCATCCAAACAAATCTTGTGAAATGAAATGTGTTTCATGCTAAAGGTTCTTTGGCCAACTTAGTTCTTCAAGAGAGCAAAAAGTAAAATGTATAGGTAGGGGGACAAAGAAGTGTCTTTCCAGTACTTTTATAGGCAGATTTTTAATGCAGTATTAAATGATATTATCAGTTTACTCTTCTAGGACCCTCTCATTTAACTCTAACGGCATCATCATTAAATGTGTATGTTGGCAAGATGCCACAACACATGAAATATTATAACTTTCCTGCACACAGTATTCTTACAACATATTAGAATACCAGCCAAGAATAGGTCAAATAGAAAAATGCAAGCAAGTCCTGCCATGGCCTCTTACTGTTCCCTTCTAATTCATATATCTGCTGCAGACTTACTAGCCACTCACAAAAATATAGACAGCGAAGAAAAAAAAAAACATTATTCCTGTAATCACTGTAAAATCCTTCCAGTTATACAGTTATACATCAGATAGCACAGGACTGTATGTGGGTATACTGCTGCCTACAGAAGCTATGCATAAGGTTTTTCTAGTGGGTTTCATAAAAATGTAAACAAGGTTTGGGCTGCAATTGTGCTTTATGTTTACTAATGGAAATGTGTGCTTCAAACTCTGTGATCCCAAACAGATTTCATTTTCATGGAGCCTTAATTACCTGCCACAAGCGACATTGGGCCTCCGTAATTGAAAGGACTAAAATCCAATTAATGAAAAGGTTCAACCAGTAAAGTAGGGTGAGGAAAAAGGGGCTAGATGATGCAGGACATTCATCAGCCAGAAAATGAAGCATGCTCTGACTTGCTGCAGCACTAAATGCACACTGTGAGACTCTTACAGGGAAATCAGAGTAAGCAATTTCAATAAAGTGCAATGCTAAAACGGAAGGCAAAGCTACTTAAATGCCTATGGTTTCAGAATAGGATGTCCAACAAGCTCATACAGGTTTGACCTGCCAACAACATTTTAGCCATACAGTGATCATTTTACATATTATACACATTTCATAGTACATTATTCAGAAAGCACTTACCACTTAGATTGTCAGAACCATTATCTGGAACAAATGACAAGAAATTTAGCTAATGGCTAGGTCTATGGATTGGGGGTGGACTTCTTGACATGCATCACTATACCCAAAAGCTTTTGGGCAGAATTTCACTTTAATAAAGAAGGGAATCCTATCAGCAATTGAACCAAAACAGAAACATGACATGTCAGGGAGGCCATCTGAGCTGTGCATTACTTATGTGAATAACATAATTACGGTAACTTTAATGTTTGTAAAACTGTATCAATCCACTGATCTCTTTGCTCCTCGACAGAATAATGCCCACATATGTAAAGAAATTTGTGACTAGCAAAAAGGAGGGGAAACGCACTGGGAGAATTCATACGTGGGATGGGGCATGTTATGTAACAGCAGATTAAATGACTGCAGTCATGGTAATTACAACCAAGTGAGAACATAACACCGCATTCTCAACAAAAAAAGGGAAATGTCAAGATGAAACTAAAAACATTTCAATGCCATGGTATATTTACTAATTTTAGTATTGGAAATTATAGGCAGTAACCCTATAATATGCAGTTACAAGATGCCAGCATACAGTCAGCAGAAGAAATGTAAAGAAAGGTCAGACCAGGTTCCTAATTACAAGATGTGACATGCAAGGCTGTTATGTAAACCTCAGGCTTCATGTACTCCATGAGATGGAAGATCCTTATGTACCCATCTCAAGAAATGTTGATTGCCTTTTGCCAGTTCTGTGAAATGTAGTACTACATTTCACAGAAATGGCAAAAGGCAATCAACTGCTAATGCACACTAAGAAATTGTTCCAGGATCGGCTTGGGAAGATTGAGCTATAGAATGGGAGATACACAAGTGAAAATGATAATCTACAAACCAGTGGTTGCCAAATAAAAGGATATAAAGGGTCTCAACTGCAACCCCTGACATCCCCAAAGATGAAGGTCAGACTGTGGGCATGCTAAAGGTTTGGATACAGGAGACACACAGTAAAAAGACATTGAGATCCTGGGGACATGCTATATGAGGCCATCAGAGACCCTTCAATTACCTCTATTACAGATCAAGGTTTCTACTACTGCTACTGAATACTACGTCCCAACAGTCAAACCAGATTGGGCACTGGGACCATAGACCATTTTCCCTAGCAAACATGAGAAACCAACCACACAACTCAGGAAGGATTTTTTTCCCCTGTTGGAGCAAATTGAACCAGGGTTTTTGTTTTTTGTCTTCCTCTGGGTCAAACATGTCTAAAGGGCTTTTTTACCTGAGATATATTTATTTCCCCAGTGGCTGAACTTGATGGACTTATGCTTTTTTTTTTAAACCTTACTGACTTTGTAACTTTATAAATATGTAACTCATTATGGGCACACCAGGTTCAGAAAGTAGGAGAAAGTGGAGGAAGTGATGACCCCTTTACCACACTTTAGCCATATCTAAACACAGTTTGGTTTATTTTCACAATGTCAAAGCACTTAGGTGCCTGGTTAAGCGATAGCGGTTTAGGCTCAAATTCCAGTTTGCCATGGTAGTCCTGTAGAGCTGCTAGTGGACTTCCAGATATCTATACAGCTATACTCAAAGGAGCATACACTTTTTCTATCTACAGATCAAGTTTGGAGGAAAATCCTTTTCAACAAAACAAAGCAGCAATGGTGCAGTGGCAGAGGAAAGATGGGATTTATAGAGTAAGCACTAAAGCTGTAATATACCATATGGCGTTTGTGCCAATGCTCTTTCAGATGCCTTTTCTTTCCTATATATGTGTATATATCCTAATTTTAGCTTTGAAGACCAGATGAAGGAAGTGTTTAAGGTCACTATAAATGTATCCAGGGTCACCATTTGCCTTAAAAATAAAAGGAATGTACATTCCTACAAATCAAATTAGGGAAGCACAGTGAGGTGCATGGTGGGGGTGAGACAACCTACAGAAACTAAAATTGATGCTTGAATGGCAGTGCTGCCATGTTTGAGGGCTGCCAGAATGTAATAACTAAAGGTGCCTGCAATTAAATGCTCCTGTCTGTTTACTACATTCACCTTTATAACAGCTAAAGTATATACCATAAAGCATGGTTCTTTTCTCCATTGCAGCTTCTTATGGCTAGACATATTAAGAAAGGAGACAAATAGGTTGCGATCTTTCAATATGCGCACCCTTAAAAGAGTTGACAGTTATACTTTTGGTATGACAGCCACATGAACAGCGGTGGTCAATATGCTCGCTCACTATGTGACAGCTAGAAGAGCCCTGAGGGAATTCATCCGTCAGCTAGAAAATCGCCTGTCATAGACAGAGATGCGGTGGGAATCTTATTTATTGAATGGATCATACTGGAAAAGTAATTGCCACCCGTAATTCACCACAATGAAGGATGATACATTGCCAGCTGAAGAAACTGCTAAATTTTAAGAACAGTTCAAGAGGGGAGGGGGGGCATGTAACATTTGCAGCATTCCCATTCGGAAAGATGGAGAGTTACTGGTATATCTTAACAGATGATGTTTATAAAAGCTGCCTACAGCCTATTTACATGGTCTATTAGGATTAAACAAAACTAAAATATATAGCTTAAACAACTAGTATCCAGGCACAACAGTCAAAATGAATACAGAAGTAAAAAATAAATGTCATGGAGCCACCCCTTTACAATTGTCCCTGGGGCTCATTGCTACCAAAACAAAGTCAGACTGGCTGTCAAAATCCCTGATTACTGGACATTCTTTGAGCTATCCAAACCTGCCGGCTACATGGCTTTTCTCATACTCCGTGCAGAATGCCCGCAGCTGAAACAACAGTGAAATTGGCTGTTGGTGATATTTTGTTTTATCAGAGCCAAATGTACCTCTAAACTGTCCATAAAATTAATTCTAGAGAATATTTCCAGCCACCAGGCAAACATCCATGCATAGTCTCCCACCATTCAGAATTTGTAAATGAAGACTGAACGAAAAGAGGAGGGTAATATAATCCTTCCATGTGAACGATGGCTCCGAATGAAATATTCTTCTGTGTGCAGTGCCAAAAAAACTTATTTTAAAGTTATTTATATCCAACAGCAATTAATACATTTTACTAATTGTCTGAAATGTTTAGTTAGATTTCTGAACTGCAATACATTTCAGATTAAATCCTGGAGAGCTGTGGCCAAGGGGAGATTAAATGTATGCATCAGGTGGTGGTACTACATAGACAACCGCATTCCGTTGTCATCTATTACTCCATTCACGGTTTGTTTCCACACACTGTGCACTAATATGGGCACATATTATTTTACTGTAGGTCAGCACCAGAATTTTTTTTCTATTGATTTGTTACAGCATATTGGTAGACACAAGGTTATGTTTCCTCATCACAGCCTTCAAAAAGGAGAACAGTAAGTGGTAGTGATCTCATAAATCATGAATTGAATTCAAGAACAATTTATTGCAAAATGTAGATTTTTCAAAGTATTGCTAAGGCACAAATGCTATTTATAAATAATCTCTAAAAAAATAAAAGCAGGCAAACTTTTTGAGTTCATATCTATTTTAAGGTTTTAGAAAGCAAATGGACAGCATAGTGGCTCAGATGTTAGCACTCGAAGTTCTATGGCCCAGGTTCAAATCTCGGCCAGGACACTCTTTGCAGGGTTTCCCCGTGTTTACCTGGGTTTCCTCTGGGTGCTCTGGTTTCTTCTCATATTCCAAAAACGTGCAGTTAGAATAATTGGCCAAAATTGGCTTTAGACTGTGTTAATGACATATGACCATGGAAGGGACATTAGATTGTGAACCCTTTTGAGGGACAGCTAGCAACAGGACTATGGACTTCGTAAAGCACTCCGTAAAATGTCGGCACTAAATTAATACTGGATAATAATAAAATATATAATAAAAATACATCAATTGAAAAAATGCAGCATTTTGCCAATGTGTAAGGCAATGCGCGGCATTTGCATCGTGGGGCACTGCATTGCCACCTACTGTAGTTGCTTGTTGGGGTCCCTTTCTAAATAATTGGTCCAGAACACAATGAATTGTGGTAATACATGGTTTACCACAAATTACTGCAAGGCATAGGTGTACTACCAGCCTAGGTTCGGATTTGGGTGCAGGTCCAACAAATTCATCAACAATTTAATTTAGGTCCAGAAAGTCTTAGTACTAAAGTGACATGTACACAAGTAAATGAATAACGACAAACATAAAACACCAAAATAAGAGGAACATCATTAGGCAGTGATGCTTGACATTTCTAAGCCATGTCAGCCTTAGCAGTCAGTGGTTAACCTGACCCTCTTTAAAAGTCCCTTGACTAATAAAAGTGAAGCAGGAAAACGCACACTTCTGCACAAAGTCCCCTAACGATACTAGTCCACCCGTCCAATCACAAGAGGAGACTGCGATAAAAGGGAGCGGAACAGGCACACTTCATACAGCTCTTTACGTAATGAGGAATTAGTCACTTTTAAGGCAGAGACACAAAAACATGGACAATTATAATCCTGCCGAGTCCAATTTACGCTTTTTAAAAGTGGAATTTGGAAGTTTCCTTGGTTACCATTGAAATATTTCGACATCCTTGTAGGTGGGGGACACCACTGGTGTCCACATCTGTTTCTTGCTCTCCTGAGCATGCTAAGTTCGTTGCCATAGAGCCTGTAACTGAAAGAGGGAATTTTCTTTTTTTTTTTTTTTTTTCACATTTTGTAGGATGTTGCTATTAGGGGGAAGATTTATTATGACTGCATGATTCATGCTATTTTGTTAGGTAAACATTCTAAGTATATCTGGCTTTTGTGCGGGGTGTAAAAGGCTAATACTATCAGGATTTGATCCAAAAGCTTAAGCAAAATGTACCTGCATCTATTAGAAATAATCGCAGAACAGATAATAAAGGACGTTTCATTAAGAGCTCAGGATGAACCTAGAGGGGATCTGTGGCCAAAAAAAGGCAGGCAAAAGGCAAAGGACTGGTCACGGATGTTGCCTTATTGCCAAAGTACATGCCATGCTTTGCACCACACTGTGTCACTGACTAGTGTTGGCCACCTTGGTAAAAGCAAAATTGTGCATTTTGTTAGAGCTATCCTTGTAGTGGCTGGTGGGGTGTACATGGTTCTTCAGGTAAAGCTTCTTTTTCAACAAGCAACCTGATAGTGACGTCAATAAATATCAAAAGACTACCATTTGTAGGCATTTTTAAATAGTGTAGATACAGCTATGAGGCTAAAAAACAGTCATATTTGAGGATGTGCTCTGATAATTGTTAAGATTTTTTTTAAAGACAAAAGTAATATTCAAAGTACTGCTCAATACAACAAATCTTTGAGTGATGTGACAGTGTGTCATATTGTACGGCTGGGAAGGTTCTGGATAGAGTCTATATAGCAACCAGGATGAGGCATTTTACATATTAAGGCTCCATGAGAAGAAAGTATGGTTTCTGTTGGATAAAAGACTTTTGTAATAGCCAGTATTGATGGTCCAGGAACCAGCCAGGGAAGGATGGGTGGGTTCCTTGGCCACCTTGTCCATGTCTGGGTCCTGAGGGCCCAGGTGCTCTGCATGATGATGACTCTCTATGGTTCTGAACAATATGAAATGTTTTTCATTAATTAGCAAAAGACTAAAAATAAAATACCTAGTGCCCATTTTGGGCTTTTTTTATGCATTTTTCAGAATGCTATTGGCACCCTTTGATTATTAAAAGAAATCCAGGAAGGAAGCTGCTGTTTGTGGTTGATATATAGGAGAAGGTTGGCACTCCAAATTTGGTTTTTGTGCCCATCCCTCCACTACTACATGACGTCTGACAATGCAATTTGCACAATCAAATAGTAGCTCCTACGGCATCACAGAAGCAAAGGTCATTTTTTTTTTTTGGTTTTGAAACTATTTTTCTAGAACATGTCAAGAATAAGAAGAAAGTGGATACATGTGGAGATTATGCCAAGCAGATACAAAAGCATCATTTAGTACAGTTATGTTTAATACAATTCATTCAACGCACAGTAATATAATTTACATAATTCTTCTCATTATCTCCTTCCAATGTCCTGCAAGGCAGAAATAACACTGGGCACATACAAAGGTTTTATTTCAGATAAGATCTTGGAGACCAACAAAACCTATTAACTATGTAATGCAACCGGCTGAATAGGACTTTAATAGATTGGTATGGCCCACATGCTTTATAAATGACAAATTACTCTGATTTTACAGATCAAATCTAATGCAAAATTTAATGTTGCATGGGCATATAGAAACAGAATTATTGTGCATAAGTCACAGTGACCGCTAGGTGCTCCATGATTCTCAGGGAGATACGTGTCTTGTTAAGGCATATGCATCTCCATACAGCTTACCGTATAACAGATATTTCCAGCAATTACAAAAATGTAACTACAAACCTCTCTCTCACCCTCGAGAATTATTCTTTGCTTTACCTTGTTCCTGTGGAATCGCCTTCTAAAAGATGTCTAAACGGAGCATTAAATCTGCTCTTTAAAAATCATTTTGAAATGATGACTAAAATCGGGAGATTGAACATTGTGAGACAATCACGGCTTTACTTTAATATAAAGAGCTGTCAAACTAACAAGCATTGGCAATGTCAAAGCTAACAATCACCTTCTATTCTGGTTGTACAGAAAATAACCCTCCTTGATTGTACACAAACTAAATAAAATGTTTCAGCTTGCTTTTCTAATATTGTTTTTTAAAAATGTAAACATGGCCGTAAATTTTCCAAAGCTATGTATTGTAAGGGCCTACCTAAACACTCCATATAATGTGCATTCAGACAGGAACCTCCTTTTAGTACACAGCTGTTGATCTACAGACAATCAGGCAATTATTAATAATTAAATACAAGCGGACTGCTATGTGTATGGTAAACTAGCTTGTAAGAGCACCTTGTCAGTACCAAATGATAATACCTTCCCTGAGCTTCCCTACAGCTTAGTTCCTCCAATGGAGCGGAGGATCCAAAACCCTATGTAGGCCGAGCTCAGAGCTAAAATAGGGTTTAGAACTTCCTCGAGTGATAGGGATTGGGCATGGCGCTTGGCCTTGTAGACTCAAAATCTGAAAGCTGGGAGGAAGGCACAAGCTTTAAATACTGATTGTTTGTAATGGGCTCCGACTCAGCAATATGTTTGTAAGATAATGTACCCCTATGTCTAGTCCTAGTAGGTAAAGAGTTGGATGGAAGTGATGGAATCTCCTCACTAGACAGTGTAAACACATTATACACAGACTGGAACATGAATGGCCAGCTTTTTAAAAAGCAGGAAGTACAGTAGAAGCTCAGAGGTGGGTAAGGACCTTTGCAGATGGTCAAAGTGACTGATTTTGGTGACATAACTCAACTTACCCACCAATCTGTACCACGGAAGAATAGTAAAAATGCTCAGAGACAGGGTGCTGCCAAACGAATGTGTTTATATTTTTCCAGGACCACAGCCAAAGCAATTAAAAAGATGAAAATATGGCAAGTTTCAGGGAATTGCCCTGCAGCGCAGCCATGTGCACATGATGAATACCAGTATAAAAATGCAGCCAATTAGCAGGCAGGCTGTGTATGTCGAGTCAATTTCATTGCAAGATCTTTAGGTTTGACTGATGTGTACCTTTAAATGCTACTACTGAAATTGGTATTCACTGGCAAGGCTGCTCATTCAAATCACAGGAAAGATGTGACTGGCATTTCCAAGAATGTCACGTAGTGGTATCTGGCCGGGAACCTTAGATCCTACGGCAGGTTGCGAGTACCTGATCAGACACAGGTCTGACATCTGTGCAGAAACAATTATTGCAGGCTTTGAAGGATATTTTAATGCAGACTAACATCTGTTCTGCTATGAAATCTCAGATCCATCTGTAAGAGAGGTAATAACTGATAACACTAATTGCTAGCTAGGAGTCCATTATAATGAATCATGCTCACTGTAAATATAAACTGATTTAGAGAATTCACATTTTGTCTTGCTTATTACTACAGTGTCTGGCTGAGCTTCACCCTCTCCTCCATTATTTTTATTCTTTTTCTACAGCCATGCCTCTTAAAGCCAAATGGCGCTTTTAAAGTAGTCCAGGTCCTTTAATAAAACTAAGGAAGTTTGCAGATAAATTCTTTCACCTTCCTACCTACTCATACGATCCTCAGAGAGCTGCAATGGTATTGTTAACAGTTCTGCCATGGTTATTTGAAAATGGATCCTGAAGACAAAATATGCTCTCTGCATATAGTATTATTCTTAAAGAAGAATTCCCAACAACATCATCTTTTGCATATTTGTTGTGCTAGCTTACAGCTTGTCAGTAGGAATGAGAAAGTAGAATGCTCACCGTAACTTTATTTGCTACCATATATTGCACCTACCCCCTTCAAATTTTCTGTTGTAAATGTTTCCAGGCTATACATGAGGCATGTGCTAGATAGAATGGGGGGTTTAGGGTGGCTGACAATATAAGTCAATGTTCTCTAGTTCTTTTTTTCATCTACAAACAGGATTTAGGTAACCCACTTTCATATGCATTGCCTAATATGCAACACAGCTTGTGTCTTCTGCCAATGTATAAAACTCCACAAAACTAATCAAAAGATAACATTTAATTCACCAGCCAGTTTATCAGTTTCAGGGAGGGGGAAGCAGCTCCAAAACAGACACTGCATTCCACATTGGAAATCTCAGTGCCCAGTTTCATGTCTGTGTACGGGGCCAGAAGATACGGACAGCTGTTTACATCATCACCAAAGTCCGTTAATATAGACAGCAAAGTCAGTCATCAGATAAGCATTAGGCAAAAATGATAAAGCTGGAACAGAAAATAGAAGACTCAATTGTATTACTGTGCAGCAGCAAATATCTGGTAGGCCCACTTTAATAATATAAATAGCTGTGAAACTATTTCTCACATCCCATTTGTTGAAGCCATGCCGTATTCAGCAAAGTCCTCAACATCAAATAGCAGTCTCCACAGGTAGCAAGCATTTCACACTGTAATAGAAACTTTTACGACGTCCATCATCGTGACAGAGCATAATTCACAGTAACAGGGAAGGTGATCTCCCAGCAAGGGAGGAAAAGCTTGTTGCTGCATCTGTGGAAGGATACAGGTGGTTCACCTTAATCTACATTTCTTTATTGCTGATGTACTTCAAAGGAGTAGCCCCCCTAAGACCTTGTAACACACCGTGTCGTATTTTGATCACTGCAAACATGCTGCACGTAGGTGGGACTCTATTAGAAATAAGAGATGCTGATATCATAATGTGGATGCATAGGGGTGCCTTGTATTCACCATGGGATCCATTTGCCATTAGCTGCAGCTCTTCCAAGACTTCCAAGTTATGGCTCATTCACACCATAATGAGCACACATTTTCGTGTGTTGATATGCAAAGTAATAAAATGAAAAAGCAACCCCTGTGGATGGGACCACATTACCCAGTGGGAGGACAACCATCCAATACACTAGGAATATTCAAAAGTAGAACATTGGAAAAAGTAGCAAAGGTAGTGGTGAGAGAAATTGGATGGGTAAATGTTAGAAGAATTTCCTTAAAGCTGATATTGTTTTTAATACATACCTTTCTTTTGGTGCTGCAGCTTAATTACAGGGTCCTGCAGCAATCTGCTTCAGTACTCCTCTTTAAAAACCTTCACTCCCAATGCATGGGGATTTTTTGATATTTGCACGTCAATGTGGACAACAGCTATTCCTAGTCTTTATTTGTATGCAGACTGCTCTAGGTAATGTCCACATGAAATGCTGAACCTCCATAACTGATAGAACTACAAATCCAATGAATTGATAGGGTGGGCCAAGGTCAATCATAATAGGAAGGGATAAATGATCCTGGATGTCTTCTAGCCAGGAAATAAGCTGGGCTTGCTTCGGTTTCTCATGCACATTATGAGAATCCCAAGGTATGAAAGAAATCAGGATTAGCAACATCAGAACAAAAGAAGGAAAGAAGTCCATTTTGAATGAAGCCCCAACATGCCTCAATGCAAAAAAAATATTTGTGCATGAACTCTCTTTGGCAATGTGCCCTGCTATAGTTTCTAGTTGTCTTGGGATGCAATTAGGATAATTTGCAACTCACTGCAAAGCAAAAATATGAGCACTGGTGTGTACTAAACCTTTTGACAAAATTTTCATCCAAGCCTCAGGATAACACAAGTTTTCATCCGTATCTATATCCCTTTACTCATTGCTGGCTTCCTTCTATCTGTGGCTGCTTTGCACTTCTCTGGATGCATGGCCAGTTACTATAGCCTGGCAAGTATTACATTGAAATCCAGTGGTTCACTTTATCTGGATGGAGTGACAACTTTCTTGTTACATGACAAGCTCTCTTTTAAATACATTTCCTAATTCCTAATTTTCTTTAGTTGTTGCTGTCAACACTGAGCGTTAACGAGCTTCACGGCTTGATAGAATAAATAATTGTCTCCAATATCACTTGGATATTTTTATTTAATCAAACAGCATGAATAAAATGTGTTTATTTAACCAGCAATGCTGTCAGACCAGCTAAATAATTGGAAGTCTTTCTGAATCTACTTTCCATAATATCAGAGCCTGGTGGTGTTCTAGAATTACTCTGAAGAAAGTCAGGAGCCATAAAATCATTAATGAACAGCTATGCTGAAATGTGTTTCTACCTCTAGTTACACCGTTCTTACACCCGCTCAGAATGGGTGTGTTTTTTGTGCAGGCATTTTGCATGCAACATCTAAGGTTGTTTTTGCTGTTCAAACACTTCAAAGACTTGCATTCAACTACTCATAAAGCTTGTGCAGGTGTTAATGAGCTTTTGATGCAGTCATTTATAGGAGTTCTTAAAGTAAGTTACTTACTTAACTGAAACACAGCTTTTTTTCTTTTTTTCATAAAGCCAGAACAAATGCCTATAAATGTCTCGACAGGCGTTTGCGTCCACGTGAGCGTTTTTTGCCTGAAAGCGATACTGGACACCTAGCTGTGCAGAGTAGGCATCCAGGAGCAGTTAAATGCCACGGTTTTTAGAAGCAGGTCTAAAATGACTTATGGCATGTTAGAAACGTGTGGAACTGTACTGCAATACAGATCTAATGCACATGCATTGCAGAGCACTACAACTCATGCTAACACAATGCTATACATTGTGGTGTGCTGGATACAATTTGCTGTATGTCCATTATTTTCCTTGCACTGCAGAACACCTGATTGACTCACATGCTGCTTCTCCTCCTCTCTAAGCTCCACTGTATAGTAAACATAAAAGGGACTAATACAAAGTAAAATGATCTACCTAGGTTGCCTGCAGTTAAAGAAATTTATTGGTGCATGGATGGTTACCTTGTTACCCCGGAAAAAGGCCCTAGCGTGATTTTTCCATATTTTTGAGGATGTTCGAAACATAAGCCTTACATCGAAAATAAGCTACAATATATATAAATACATGGACAGGAGGTGCTCACTTAAGGAAAGCGCTATTGCTAGACATGAGAAATTGGGGCCAATGGTTCCAAAGGAAATGGGGTCACAAGAAATTCAAGACGGAATTCAGGGTTTGGAGAGTTATGATGATGTTCCAAAAGATGATGACATGACTGTATTAGAACAAATGTTGATTTTTGTTCCTGAATATCACAGGAAATTCATGATGGATTTCAGGATTTGGAGAATTATGAGGATGTTCCAGAATGTGATGACTATTTTTGAATAAATGTTGATTTTTTTGTTCAAGAATAAATGTTAATTGTTGTACATGTAAAAAAAAGAAATCCACTGAAAAAAAGCCCTTGTTTGTGCATGTTTTGGAGACAAAATAATATAAGACACTGTCTTTTTTGGGGAAACGGTATAAAGCTGTATTCATTTGTGCATTCATATATATCTAGAGTTAAGTTTAAGAATAGAATATTGTCCAATTACTTGCAATAAGCCATGAGTATTCTTAGTTACTTTGCTCATATTCTCAGCTGTCAAATGTACTCCTGTTGTAACATTAATAATGGCAATCAATTCTTGTTCTTTATACTAAATGCTATAAAACATAAACCCTCTGTGACTGCATTGCAAATCCCCACTAAAACTTCACATTCAGAATTATTGTAACAAGACAAAGTGCTCTTTAATAGTTAGAAGAACAAGTCTCTATTTCTCATGATAGGCTAATTATTCCCCATTTCAACAGGACTGTACAGGCAATTATCCCCTCATTGTTCATAGCACTTCGGGCAGTGAGAATGGGCTGACAGAGATGACTGTGTAATCGCTAGATGAAATTATATAAAGATGTGCAGAAACAAGACCATGGGAAGGAACACTGCTGCTAATATCACCATCCTAAATGTATCCACTGGAAAGGTGTGCACATTGTATTAGTGTAAAGGGGGAAGAAAACACAATCACATTCAGTTTTATACATTGCGAGAATTTAGACACATTTTATTGCAGATACTTTACTTCTTAAGTCTAACAGAAACAGAGACTAATTATTCCAATTTTCTTGTTGATATGGCTAAAATACGCACAAAATTAAGGTTTGTCCACTGCTGCCACAGTAGTGCAAAAAAAAAAAACATACTCTACCCCCACAACTTATATTTATTAGCCCTGTACTGTAATAAAAAATTTCTGCAGTCCCAGTTTCAGCTGTCATGAGTTCCGTGCTATTATATTATGACAACTCGCCCAATATCACTATTATCAGCATGAGTTGTGATAGAAATGACAGAACCTCCAGTATTACCATCATTATACTAGTACTGTAATAAGAAAAACTGCACACCTAATATACTCATTATCATCCCCCTCTCAGTACTGTATTTCAGGTCCACAGCAATCCTCTCTGGCCAATGAACAGCCAATTCTGCAAGCATACTGGTACATTGTCTACAGTGTCCCTTGCATTTAAGACCATTTGCAGCAGCGCCCCATAAAAAGCCAGGCAATAAACAAAATGCCACCAGGTGCCATGATGAATTTTTTTTGGCATAAAAAGAAAGATTCAGCACATCTTTTCTGACAAAAAATTGTGTCTCCTGGTGACTTTTTTATTTTATTTATTTTTGGGGGGGTATAAGGCCAACAATGTTTTATAAGAGCAAAATCTTTTATTGTGACACTACTTTTGTACTCCAGCCAGAAAGTTATCCTAAATTAGCTTAAAGTGAGTTACTGGTATTCCACTGGGGCCAGAATTCAGACAGCACCTTTAGAGCCACTGACAGTATATTTCCTGTAGCCTGTGCTGTATACATTCTTTACCAATCAATGCAAAGGCAGGACTGAATCTGAATAGTGGCTTGAGCAATTTGCAGTAATGACTTTTATTTGACACCAGACAGTTTTTATGTGAAAGACTATTTAATGTACAGCGCTGCATAATATGCTGGCGCTATAACACATCCTGGTAATAATAATGTGAAAGACACCAAGGAGTCTGCCAGGCAATAAGAGGAATACCTTGCTGACATCACTTTAAGGAGAACAAACAATATCTGCAAAGGACAATTCCACCAATCATTACGCAGTCAAAGCAACATAGTAACAAGTCCATCAAGTTCAATCGATATATAAATATTTGTCCCTTCATTGTACTATACAGGATCTGATCATTACAAACAGGGACTCCATGTTATTGACAAAGTTACAGCACCACAAACCATTTCCCAAGTGACCAAACACATCTGTCCATACAGCAATGGTAAATGTTCCTACCCCTTTGTCTCGCATGCTTGCTTCTCTTCTGGCTGCTTTTTCCTTCAGTCGTTTTTCCTGGAAAAGTAAGAAATATGTTAGAACTATGGTTACTACAAGCATTTTGAGATTGGAGTAAGGCATGGTCAGGGCAACAAATAAAATCATTTACACCCCATTCACAATTCAGCATAAGGATCCTAATAAAAGAAACTCCAAAAGGATTTAAAAACATAGCATCCTAAAATGTACAAAAGGATTTTGATTTTACTGTTGGAGGATTCTAGATCAAGAAATAAATGTACAAAGAAAGCATGGTAACCATGTCTTGGACCTGACCCCTAACAGTGTTTTGCACTGCAATGCGTCAGGATCTGAGCAGACACTGATCACATCATCATGGAGACAATCTTTTATCATTATTGTCCATTTCCCCATCACTCTTTGTTCTCTCAGCAGTGTGCACAACACTAAACACAATATACAAGCTCATTAAATGTGTTCTGATTGCTGCAGCACTCATCATCAGGTTCCTTCCTCAATCACACTCTGTTCTTGTTCTTGTTCTTCTGACCCGCTCTGCTCCAGAACCCAATAACTGCAGTCACTCATGGCCAAAGGCACAGTGTTTTTCAACTAAGATAACTTCAGAAGCCCAATGAGGTTTTTTTTGACAATACCGGTGCAGCTTTCACCAAAGTACAAGCTGAAAACATGGTCTTTGGGATGCCTAATGACATGCTTGTAAAATAAGTGTGGGAACCCAAGCATGCTTATAGTGTTGGAGATGAAAAAGCAAGTTGAAGTTGAGTTGAGCACCTTTATCCAAGTTGTCTACTGTGCTTTTTTTTGTGTGACTTTTTCTGACTGGGGTCACAGGTAATGGGCACAACAATAGAATGGATCAGACCATAACTAATTGCGGTGTATGGATGGTAAAAGAAGTAGACAGAATAATGCAGGTAGAATCTGAGCAAACACACTTACAAGCAGATAAACCCCTAACTATATAAAATGTAATATTGTTTACAAACACTTTTTAGGAAGAATAAACTAGTACAAATCATACAACAAGAATAAAATGATAGGAATGAAAAAGACATTAAAGTGGTTCAATGTATTAATCAGATAAACATATAAAGTATTGGTAAACATAAAAAGATGGTATCTATTAGCCTAAAGTTATCTGGGCACAAAGGTAAGTAAAAAAAAACTTGCACCACAAACATAATAATCCTTCATGCAAAGCTGACCAGGCATCCCATATCTCAAAGTCAGTACAAGGAATTATTAATAAGATGGAACATTTGTTCCATGGGAATATTGGTATCAATAGTATTCATATTGGTATTCATTCTAGCAAGAATTTGAGCAAAAGGAACAGAGGAAGAACACTAATGCAAAGCTATAGCCATGCTAAACATCGTGTACAACAACTATTTAATAAAATAGGAGACACAGGGGAGGGGAGCATATAGTAGACAAATAGGTAATGCAAAAACTACGATAATTGAAGGTACATAAAAAAAAAAAAATACAATGATCACTTGATGAAGTAGGTAGAACAAAAACAAACGTATTTTGCCAGTGATTAACAGCCACTGTGAAATCACCAAGTCATAAAACACATTGCTTTCCAGCCGTTGATCACTATAATTTGACAGTGATCACAAAAAGGCTACCTAAAACACTGCTTTGTCATATCGATTTTTCTCTCTTCCAAACAGCTGGAGGAAGGAGACTACAACCCGATGCCGAAGCTGTTTGTAGTCGATAGTCAAAAATAAGAATTTTGTTTTGTGACATCCTTCCTACAAGAAAAACATTCCCATCAGCTCCAGTAACTTTAATTACAAAAAATTAAACAATCTTTAAAGTCAGGGTTGATTAAGTGTAACACAAGTGTGCATTTGTGAAGGTCACAGTCCTTTCGTAGAAGTTATAAAACTATTAGAGTACAAAAGCAGAGAGGATGTGAGAGTGAAGAGAAGTATTGTGTGAGCTTTCTCACCCTCTCCTGTTCTCCAGCCATGTGCGTTTGGGATGATAAGAAAGTATCGTTTGGTGGAGCAGCAACAAAAGGCAATTTAAATTCTGCCGCAGTATGCAAGGAGAAATATAATGAGATATCCAATGATTTATTTCTTCAATTTGCAGTAAGTATGAGAAGGGAAACTGCCGCTACATTTATTGTAGCAATGTCTGAGCGTTACAAATGCAAATCTCTTTGGCGTTCGTGTGCTCACATAATTGTATTGTGTGTGATGGGGAGATGAGAGCCCGAAGCACTGTAAGTTGAGGAAACCTGCATACCACTCACTGTGGCTTTCCCGGCAAACCATTCCTATATGACAGCAATACCATAGGGTGCTACACTAGATACATAACAGGATCAGATTTGGCCATGGCCATTTGGCCATCTTCTGTATTGAACGGAGTGCATCAGGTATCAATCACTTTGGGTGAACTTCCACCATATTGTTTTTGGTCAATTATTTTAAATTTGCCTAATATAAGTATATCAATGTTTTTTTTTGGTTCCTACTGTTTAGCTCCATCTAGCAGAGTGGGAAGTGAGCATGTCTGACTAATTCAAGGGGCTGTTTTGCTGTCCAGGACTATATAGGCTTGCGCAGAACTCTAAGTCTAAAGCAGAAGTGAACCATGAAGAGTAGGCATGCTGTTTGAATACATTGGCAGCAGATTAAACAACATTAAAGGTAGACTTCCGAATTTAGAAAAATAAAAAGAACTGGACTTACTCATTAGAGAAATACTGCACTGCCACATGGTAGACCTTTTTTATGTGTTTAGGACGGACTCCAATACCACATTTCTAAAAGAGTGCAACCATCAATAAAGCTTAGGCAGAGCTGTAATTGGCAGTTTTGTAAAGCACTGTTGTGTTATTGCAGTCTTTAGAATACTTGGTCCATTAATATGAATATTATTATCCATTTTAAAGCTTTTTCCAAGTACATAAACAAATGGTTTATTTCCTTTTTAATTATGATAATAAAGTCTTTATTTTACAAATAAACCTGTAACACACTGCTCTTCTATTACACTAATTTTGCAAAGGAAGCTGGATGGTAATTTTGCTACCTTAAGTCATTCAACCAGTGTAGTCTGTTCTCATATTTAGGTCTTTGGCACAGAATGGGGTTAGAAAGTAGTGTCTGAAACTTAAAGATTACCATCTACCAGCTGAAAATTTGTATTTATTTGTTTATGCATTCTTATAATGCTGCCACCTTACCAAAGCATTTTACAGTAGTCATGTCACTAACTGACTTTCAGTGTAACGCATTTGGGGGGGGTCGATAACAAGTAACCTACCAGGTTTCAGTATTCCTTGTAATACAAACCAGAAAAAGAAGGGATAAGAAAAGTAAAAATCAAAAAATGTAAAACCCAGGATAAAACTCCCAAAACCCAAACCTCAGACACAAATTATTTAGAACACAGTATGCATTCACTTTAAACCTCGGAGAGTACATATACACTATGGCTTATTACACATGGGCCAATCTTCACTTCTGATCTGATTTCTTATCTAAGAGAATGATTAGATCTGAAATATGAAGGGAAATTAGCTAACCATTCATAAGCATTTGCATCAATTTAAAGTACACACACACACATTTCCTGTAGTACTTATCAATTAAATCCATCTCCAGTTACTTCCAATCCAAAAATATCACATGCTTTTTATATAAAAGGAATTTGATCAGATGGGTTGGTCAAACTCAAAGTTAGCAGTGCATATGCTTGTGTGTACTAGAACCAAGTTGGTTTATTCGCAAAATACAAGAATACTCATCCACGGTGTGTGCTTTCCATCAATGTGAGGCATAAATATCACAGATGCAACATCTTTTCAGGCTGCATATCTCTTGCTTTGGCTAGGAAAAAAGATAATTTTAAACACTGTCCTGCTTTCCTGTTATAGACCATGGTCCATCTTCAGACATAAAAAGGGAAATGTGATTGAATGTAAGCCAGGAAGCGTTTAATTTACACTAATTGTAATCTTTCCTAGAGGATCCAATAAAGTGACGTGCTTCAGTGAACACAGATCAGATTAGCTTTTCATGTTTTGCACTAACAAGTAAATATGCACACATTTTGTTAAATACCCTATCAGGTAAACCTAGCAGGATGACAGTTTTGGAAGTCGTTATTTTTATACTGCACCATTTTCTTGATTATGACTCTTTCTGAAAAAGGTGTACAGACAGCACATTGTATTCTATTATGCCTTATTTTTGTAATTGTGAAATGTCGATAAAAAGCAACAACCTCAATGCTGGCAGAACACAAATACTGAGGTGTTATCAGCACCAAAACATTGCTGTGTGACTACTATGCAGTCTCTGCGGCAATTGTAAATAGCAACAAGAAACAGCTTCTGCGCAGAGTCCATCCCATGCGTCCGACAGCTTCTGCGCAGATTCCATCCCATGCGTTCTACCGCTTCTGCTAAGAGTCCATCCCATGCGTTCGACAGCTTCTGCGCAGAGTCCATCCCATGCGTCCGACAGCTTCTGCGCAGAGTCCATCCAATTCATCTGACAGCTTCTGCGCTCCATCCAATTCATCTGACAGCTTCTGTGCAGAGTCCATCCCATGGGTCTGACAGCTTCAGCGCAGAGTCCATCCAATTCATCTGACAGCTTCTGCGCAGTCTAGCCCATGCTTGTGACAGCTTCTGCGCAGTCTAGCCCATGCTTGTGACAGCTTCTGCGCAGAGTCCATCCTATGTGTCCGACAGCTTTTGTGCAGAGTCCATCCCATGCGTCCTACAGCTTCTGCGCAGAGTCCTTCCCATGCATCCGACAGCTTCTGTGCAGAGTCCATCCCATGCGTTCGACAGCTTCGGCGCAGAATCTAGCCCATGCTTGTGACAGCTTCTGCGCAGAGTCCATCCCATGCGTCTGACAGCTTTTTTGCAGAGTCTATCTCATGCGTCCGACAGCTTCTTTGCAGAGTCCATCCCATGCGTCCGACAGATTCTGCTCAGAGCCCACTCCTGTGACATGCTCAGGGTTCTGCTGTCCCTGGTGATTCTGCTTGGAACACACCCCTCTAACTTTGAGAACCTACCTCTGATACAAGCAGATTCTGCTCAGAGCGAACATTTGTAAATTTCACATTCTGCTCAGAACCCACTTTATACGTCACACAGATGTTTGGTAATGATTTGTCAGCTGTTGAGATCCAGAAAACTCAGACTGCACACTCTGCAATTGCTGCAGCTTTGGACAATATGGACCTGCATAGCTCTCTCCATTCATTGCAGCATCACACTGTTTATTCTTGGGCTACAATCCCTTTCCACTTCTGATGCACATTGTTTGCTACAACATACTTTAGCAGAAATGTGGATATTAGCACATCAATCATTTATACCATAAGATTAAAGGCTTGATTAAAAAAAAAAAAAGATAAAAAATGGATTTAGAAAATTAATTGCAAGTAATTAAATGTTCAAGAAGAAAAATCCCAAGAATATTTTGGTCACTGTAAAACACAGCTAATAGACATGCCAACAGTTTCTGAATGGGAGGGGCATTCATAATTTAGGATAAAGAGCTTGTTTCCAATTGCAGTATTTATTGGCGCTATATTTGTGAACGATTCTGTGCTAAACCCTTCTGTTTTTAGAAAATCGTAGCTGGTGATAGCCAGAAGGGTAAATTGTCAGTAACAGATACAAATGTGTGCTACTTCCTATATACTTAGGTCACTCAACTTCAGCAGTAGCCTTGTTTGCCCAGTTTAGACTTTATAGTCCCATTTTTGGGACAAAGAGATTGCTAAGAGCTGAACCTGAATTTTGTTACCTGCCTTTCTGCTTTTACAACCCCAGGTGTTGTGTACCATAAGCTATTCCCCAGAAAGTGGTTTTGCCTTATTATAGCATTTATGGCTAAAAGAGTGAACAAAAAAGCACCTTTCCTGCCGACTGTGCCACTAATGTTTTCTGAACAGCCAACCTTGCTATGTAATCTTCTGATGGCCCAGAAGAGTGTTGGATGCTGAAGATTTATCTGCTTGTTTTAGGTCATCTTGCGTCTGGCTCAGCACTGTAGCGTGTGGCAGGTTGGCACTTCTGGGCCCTATGTGCAGTTTGGACAAGAACAAATGAAATCTTACACAGGGATTTTCCTACCTGGGGTAAAAGGGGATGGATAGAAAGCAGTGATTTTTTATTACTATTGAGGAGGCCTCAAAAAGAACCTGTTGCTGTACAATGTATAGAAAAAGCACAGGTTTGCTTAGGGGCCTGAATAAAAACTTTAACCACTCATAATTCTATTAAAAAAGGTTATCTATATATAGCCCCACTAGGCTTTATTTTTTTTTTTTACCACTGTATACTGACGCAAGTCATTTTCAATAACAGCATATGATAAAAGAACTCATTCCCTTATTTATTTCACAGCAGTTGGCACCATAAGTCAGTAATAAAAAAAGGAGAAAACTAATGCAACAGGTAAATGATTTTTTTCTTGTTAACAAGCAATCCATATTTCATCAGACCTTTAACAAAAGAAACTATAATTAGTTTATAAGCTCCAGCAAGAGGGGGGAGAAATATATAACTGTCCACAGCTAGCAATGGTTGCTAAGCATCATACGTGTAACTTGCTAACACTTGGAGGATACGTAAGAACACAGCAGTCAGAGAATGGCACAACTTGTGTAGATGTAATGCACTGGCATTTTTTTATATCCATGAACAAAATCATGCTATATAAGCAATACAAGCAATTACCATCTATATCAAGAAACAACAAGGAGCAGCGTGCACACACCGCCTCCAGTTTACAGGAATGACACACGGTATAACCTACCGCAGAGATGGCAATAGGAAAGTGTTAGATGATAAGCTCCTGGGGCTTTCTTTCAACACTCCAGCTTGATTGAATAAAAGTGGGCCTATTAGTAACCCTTTTATCACCATAGACAATAATACTTGCCAAAGAAAAATTTAACAATGTCTACGTGCATCAGACTATAACTATACGAGTCATTTTCATGCCTAAATATCCTAACACTTTTTATGGGCAAATCCACCTTTATTCTGCTACATTTCAAAATTGGAAATCCAGCACTCTCATCCACATTTATCCAGTAAAAGGCAAACTCCGTATAGCGGCTGACATATCAGCCAATCCTTGCATTAACTGCACTTAAATATGGTAGAGTGTCTGCAGTATATATCATTACTTACCATAGGGGCCAGCAACAAATGACACTAATGGCCATATTTGAGCCCTGCAAAATTCAAAACATCCAACAGCATATACAAGCAAGGTTTTATTGAATATCCAGCTTGGATTTTTACAGGCTGAGAAATAGAAAAAAATGTGAAAATATTCCTTTAAAAAACTTTTAATATTAATGTTTTAATTTTTTCCCTTTTTCACCTGAAAAGCCATGGCTTGCTTACTTCTTGCTTTGAAATGTTGTAACGATGTTGTAGGTTTGCTATAGTCATATGATCAGACGTCATTGGTCCCTGATTATTTCATCCGACAAGGTCTCTGGCTAACTGCCAGTTTTGCTTAAGAATTTTTATTGACATATCCTATGCACAGTCAACCTTGCTGAGAAATGTTTATTTTATTTATTGTGCATGTTGGATTTTTCAACACATAAAATGCCCCGTCAGATAGGAGCCATGGCATCAGGAGTTATGGAAATGGGGTGTATTTATTAAAGATATATTAAACCAGGGCCTTTCTCATTTTGGATGACCTGACTCTTTCCAGGTTGACTGACCCAGACTAAGAATGCAGCCAGTGATGTTGAGACTTCTGAACCAAATGCATATTCAGTTAAAGTGAACTGCATAAGTCAGTGATTTGTAAAAGCAGCCCCATCGCCAAATGGAGAAGAGTACAATGGCAGCACCCTTTTAAAAAAAAACTATGCTTTGGACATACTTTTTCAGCCAATGATGTGTTGAATCATCATCTTCGTCAGAAGACCTCCAGACATTCTGCTATCCAATACTCCCATGTGTGAGTCTCCCACCTGTGTGAAATTTCACCCAGAGCCACCTAAGCAGCTAAAAATGTCTCCTCTTTTACAGGCGGGCTGCTATTGTAAATTCTTCAAAATGGTGACAGTGCCTGCAAAAGTGTCTCAAGGATATAGATAGAAACTACAGTCTTTCCTGCTCCTAAAAACAAGTCAGTGGCCGCAATTTCCATAATCTTAAATCTGACAGGTCCCATGTTTTACCGGGTTTCTGTCCAAAACAGCTGGTTATGCAAAAGTCAAGGAAGACTGCTGGTAAAGGATAATTTTAAAGTTCTTGCGGACACAAGGTGAAATAATAAAACAAACGGGTAATTAAAAACATAACAGATTAGGCTGAAGTCACACTTCGCACTCATTAGTAGCTAAGCCTCACTGCATCCTGCTTGAAAATACCGAATACAGAAACATGCAACACCTCCTGTACAAAAGAGCTCAATATAAATCCATTTTAGGTGTCCATGTGATGAGAGTAGTTTTAATTAGAAAGCTAATTAAAGTTTCTAAAAAAAAAAAAATCATTACAAGTGTAATCAATTAACAAAGTAACCGTTTATGATGTGATTCTATCTTTAATACACAAATAAGCAGAAGTATTATGGGTGAAAAAAACAGTGTTGGTTACATATACAAACTGTAATTAATATATTAATATATTTTTAAACTATCCTTTAATACATGATTATCTTGATTTTATTAGCATGTGATTGAGCTATAATTAGATGATCAAGGGTCATATTCTCCAAACACTGCTCTGCAGACATCTGTATTCACAGCAATATTCCCTACAGGAGCTATTGTTAATCTGCAGCTAGGAGTGAGCCCCAGGACTGCCAGTATATTACAGGAAGATTATTAGGTGCAGGTGTATAGGGTGTTGTAAAAGCAGGTGCCTATGTACCCTCATACAGAAGAACAAGACACCAGCAGGTAATCTAAACTTACTTTTGTCAGTAAAATCAAGGAGAAGAGGGCTGCTGGCAGGATCCCCAGGTGAATAACGCAGAACAAACAAGAACATAAATACAGGATTTGCAATAAAAATGTTTTATCTCAAAATATTTAGGGTATTTTTATTATTTGGTTTACTTACACTTTAAATCCTTACACAAAGAAGTTGAATTCAAGCAATAAAGACAAACAGAAATAGACAACACATTGTTTAACATCAGATTAAGGACCCTGCTCTGTAACAATATCCTGCAAGTGAGCCGCAATAAACTGCAACTTTGTAAAAGTCAGGATTTAGGGCACAATAAATTAATGTTTTCATTTGTGCTTTGTTCATTATTCTCTTTCAGAGATTCAACTTTTTTCCCATCAGTGAGCAGCTGTACTTATTAAAAAGATTAAATGAATACATTAATTATGTATTCATTAAAATAACCCGCAGCTTAAGCCAAAACTTGTAGAAATATGGAATGCCGCTATAATTCTGCGGCATTCTGGGTATTTCTGCCCCAAAGAAGAATACATTTCCAGTTCACAGACACTGCACTGCAACAAAACTTTGACTTGGCTGATCACCCAAGAGGAGAGAAGCGCACAGCGGACAGTGATGTGAATGTTTTCTGCATGAGTTGACGTTAAGTTAAGAGAAAAAAAACATCTTTTCCAGCCTACCCCTTACATACCAATACTATCATTTAATGTACAGTCGTATAAATGCTCATGAAGTGTTTAACCTGAAAGGAAACATATAAAAGTAACCTGGAAAAGGTATCAAGAGAGACCTCTGTAGGCTGCCACCGATGACCTCCTTTAGAAATGCTTTTTATCTGGCTGCCATAGACTTTAATACATTTCAGGTCATTGACTAGGATAAAGTGACATCAGAACTTTTATTGGGCATACTTGTTCTAGCTCACTGCCTTGCAAAGCATTGAAGTCAGCATAGCTGATGATCTAGCTGTTTTAGAGTTTAGCAAAGGTGGTTCTTGAATTTCTCCTATAACAGGCTTCATTTAATGCAAAATTGCATTAGCTGTGACCCACTTTAAAGGCAAGAAGAGAAATAAGGGGGTTGCCAATACTAAAACCCTTGAAAATGTTGTTTGATGTATATCATGTTAAGCTTCTTGCTGTAATGACCTGACTTACTAACCCAGAATGAGTATAAAGGTCAGGACTTTGACTTTACCAACCTTTTCTGACCTAAACTGTATTATGATTTTCACGTCAGTGATTTCAAGTGCATAAAACCGAAGTTCAAAATACCCGTCAAGCAACAATCTTTTTCAGGAGGCTGTTAGCCATGATGTCAAACCTACAAGCTTTTTCATGACAGGTTTTTTCATATGGAAACCTGGCCCACCATAAGGACACTTACAGCAGTTTATGAATTAGATAATGTATTTTTGGTAATAAATACTATTGGTGTGCACTGTCCAGACATCAAGAAGTATATGGGGGTACCAACTCCACAAAAATTTCTTCTTTCCCCAGAGTTTCCAAAACAATGTTATGACTTTAGCTACAAAGGTAAAGATAGACTACAGGCTTAGAGAATTCATGACATTATCCAATACATCTACAGGAACTCATGAATTTAAAAGGATTTTATACACAACACCGCACCAAACTCTTCTTCATGTTTATACTCCACTTCTGACTGCTGCTATTGGTCCCGACTTCGCCAAATGATTATAACAATCACAGCACAGCCCATTGATCTTATAAAATATATACCACCCTGGCACAGTAAAAGTTTGTATCTGTTGCCAGTTTAATTAGGTCATCACCCATTTTAAGGCTTTACCACCAACCCCCCCCCCCCTCCCTTTCCCCTTCCAGTGACCCCCCTCCCTTTCCCCTTCCAGTGAGCTTTAACGTGTTTGTATTGGTTAAACTATTTGGCAAAATTATTGCCAGCCTGATAGCAGCTGCCAGGCTCCAGGGCTTTAGTATGTTGGTGTTGGACTCATTACTGCCATTACTAAACTCTGCACTGTGTTACTGATTCTATCATTGATAGATAGTGAGCTTGCTGAAAATCTCCTTACACTTTGGGGGGAAAAATGCAATATTAACGTCACATCCTCAAAAAAGAAAAGAAGAAAAATTACAGAGAAACGTACCCTATGTTTTTCTTTGATTTTCTGCCTGTATGCTTCTTTGTCAAATTTATCTTCCTCGGTCAGCCGTTGCCTTGCCTTCTCCAAATTGATGCCATTATCTACATCGTCTTCATCCTCCACATCTTCTACCATTGCTTTCTGGATCTGAGGCCATTGCTGGGATACCTGAATAACACAAAACACAGAAAAGTGTTTGATTTCAGTTTACAAATACACCGGGTTACTACGATTCTGCACACAGTATGTATAAATATACAATACAAATGACTCCCCCTGAACAGAAACAAGTGCTACACTGTGATTGTTATATGAGAGGTAAGATATGTGCTGAACAGATCTCCAGAACAAGGTTTGGATAAAAACACAAACCCCGTGGGAGACTACTTAGTATTCTTCATAAACAATTTATTTAGCGCCAACATATTACGCAGCGCTGTACATTAAATAGGGGTGGCAACTGACACAGATACAGACAGTGAGACAGGAGGAGGAGAGGACCCTGCTCAGAAGTTGACAATCTAGGAGGTGGGAGAAGTATCACACAATAGGAGGGGAGATATGAGTGGTGGGAAGTAGTGAGGGTTTAGGAGACAGAAAAAGACGGGTAGGCAAGTTTGAAACGATGGGTTTTGAGTGCTCTTTTAAAGATACAGAAAGTAGGAACAACCTGAATAGTATGAGGAAGACCATTCCAGAGAATAGGGGCAGCTCTAGAAAAGTCTTGGAACTGTGCGTGTGACAAGGTTATGAGTAAATTTATATTAAATTATTTTTTAATTTACATTGAATAAACAGAATTCATATAAAACCTTGTGTTGCACAATAATAAATAGCAAATAGTTTTAAGACTAGTTTAAAAAAGAGCATGTTATAGTTTGGGTAAATGGGGGAGAGGAGGGAAGGCAGGAGGAGGGATACAGGAGACGAGCACTGACCCATCACTCCTGGAGCAAGGGTTAGAGTGGTATACAAGCATTGTGGTTTTTTCACACTATTATAATTGCAGTTAAGCCACGGCAATCACCAGCCGATTGGTGCACCAGACTTTGTATACCTTAATAAGATTTCACAGCCACCAAATTCATTGGTTACATGCAAGTCAATTAACATTGAAAATTACATTATAAGTGAACCTATTATTGGTAAGTATTAAATATACCTTTACATTTTTTCCCAACTAAAAAGTACTCTGTAAGCATGAGCATTTCTGGAAAACATGGCAAAGCATTGATACCCTATAATTGGAAGTGCCAGAATAGGTGGCTTTGTTGAGGGATCACCAAATATTTTTAAAATGGCTGAAAATGTAAATATATTGAAAAGGACATAAGGGAAAAGGGAGCTACATTACCATGCTTACTTAGCACTACTTCAATATGCAGATGTCTAACTGTGACAGGTTCTCTTTAATATTTTGCAACAACAACTGAGAGCACATTAATGCAAGGTTGGCATTAAACATATTTCAGAAAAAGAATGTCACACCGATCTGTGTTTTTGCTTAGGTAAACACCACTGTTACTTGCCCCCCTCTGAATATTAATTGTAAAATTTGGCATCTGTGCTTTCACCTTTTTTTTTAATTTTATGAAGTCAAGTGAAATTTAGGATACCAAACTGTCCCTCTGGGAAAAGCTATTACCTTTCTGCAAACCTCATTGCATTAGCAAACCCATCTGCCTTGTACAGAGCAATAAAATGTTTTTGGTTTGGGGCCAACTCCATTACATTTTTATCTCTTCTGGTTTCCAGACACACCGCCCCGGGCATGTTACAATAGTTTGATATTACCATTAAAACCATTTTTCAAAAATAATAATGCTGTGAAGTATAAATACTTTCTGAGATTTCTGTAAATTAGAGGAAAAAAACAATGCAAATTGTTGGGTTAGAAAGGCAAAAAACTACTAGAATTCCATTTAATGGCTTTATAGAACAGCTATTAAAGCAAGTAAAAGGTAGACATCAAACTGTCATTTAAATGAACAGCGCTTAGGATATATTCGCATTCTTTCATGAAAATCTCAAGGGAAATCTGTGACATTTTAAGGGATAAGACTGCAGGAGGACATAGGATTATTACGGACTCCATTGAATACAAAAACCTTTCTATAATTTCTACAAGAAGAGCTACTTCGATCTGCTAACAGTGTAACAGTTGTCTCAGGCTTTAAAGCTGAGAGTACTGCTAATATGTAATTTAGTTACATTTTCTGATTATTTACATTTATTGATTATTAACTAATTTGTTATGAACCTAACTTTGATAAGGCAAAGATTGTGGGCTTTAATGTGGCTGTATATTTCTGAATTGTGAGGCCAGCTCAGTGCAAAGGTAAATTAAGCTGTAAGAAGATAAATGGAATAGAATATATGTAACCAGTTTGATGTAAATGGGTATCAGTGAGAACAAATGTCTGAATGTTATATATAAGGTTTGAGTAAATTACTATTTTAAGTATGCCATCCAAATCCAAAATTATTGTTTTTACTAGTTTAACAGTGTTGTTCTGCTTGGGGCTAACTCCTATGGCAATGATAGGACTTCTAACAGACCACTTTATTTTTTATTTTATATATATAAAAAAACTACTAATAATGTCCATTATTGCCGAGTTATGATAAAAATGATTTAAATATTAGCTCACGTCTTCAGGTCTATATAACCAGATCACAATTTGTATACATTTACAGAGCTATGTTACATTTCCTCTTAGTGCTTGTTCAAAGGAATAGTTTTGCAAAGAATGAGAAATCAGTTTCCTAGTGGTTCAATGTTCAAAAACAATCAATACCTACAAAGCATTTTTAATATAACTGAAAAGAATGAGAACGGGTGAAGAGGCTTTTCAAAACAAAAGTACACCCTCCGCTGACCTAACATAACCCACCCTCACTCATATTTACTGAGATCTTGATGTTGCTCAGCAGCCTCAGCTTCTTCCTTTTGTTGGAGCGCCATCATAGTAAAGCCACTTAGGCTTTTATGGAGTAGGCAAACAGCTGCTATGCAGCTTGTAAGCAGTATTTTAAACATTTAAAAAGTTTTTTGAAATGTTTAGGGGGAAGAACAACAAATAAATTACATGTTTTGCTTCCTTTAACCCTCTTATTCCTAAAAAAAATGTAGGTGTTTGCCTGGTATAACATTCCCAGGTGCCTAATGGTTGAAATGGGGTGCTCGGTAAAATCTGGTCTAAGAGAAATCTGAAACTGCCAGATCTTTTCTGAAAGTGTAAGTTTCTTGGTTTCTCTTAACAGAAACAAAAGCACACTTACCGAAGAATACTTCATTTAAAGGGATTTCATTTAAATACTAGGGAGATGGTGATGGTATTTATTTCTTTAGGTTTTGAGCACCACAGCAAAGGTGCCGGCTTAACAAAAAATGGCCAAATCAGTGGAGTGGAAAAAATATAAGTGCATCAATGATGGTCCAAGAATGCCTCTCACAATATATATACACATATATTGGCAACATTGTGCAATCTTTTGAACCCAAAAAGCCTCATAAATGTGCAAGGAGTTGTCCGTAAAATCGGGGTTTGTTGTAAACTGGACCTATTATCACATTTTTACATTATGTAAAAGGGTGGCTGTTTTTTTTTTATTATTTTACTTTTGTGGGGAGGTCCCTGTCACTTCTGTCTTAAATCTAAAAGGTAAACCTGCTGTATCCTAGAATTTTTGTGTCACATAACCCAGGAGGCTGTGGGCTGCTCCTTTTGTGCATGCTTGAGTTTGAGCATGCGTCATCGAAGGGCTTTTCTCTAATGTAAAATAAAAAAAGTGCTCAGTCTCACACCTGTGAAGACTGTGAGCAGTGAAGTAAGATCAGTACTTAACATTTGCAGGAAGATACATCACCCAATCTCAAACCTGCGCAGTAGGATCGGGTGACATAAGGAAGAACCACGAAGACAGAAGAGTGAAAATGACAGTGCTAAACAGAATGGTGAGCCCCCAAATAAAAAAAATGGGGCAGGGGGGGCAAGGCAGTGCAAGGTTTAGTTTGTGGATGAATCAAGGGCAAATAAAAGAACATTTTCAGCTTTAAGTGATATCGGCAGTGCTGCCAAGTGAAGCTATATTTTCAAAGTGTCTGGACTCTTCCTTGTTTCAATCTTCAGCCATCTTGATTGGCAAGGTTGGGATGATTTAAAGTAGGTAAGAATGTTTTTTTTAATTAGAGACATTATTGCCTGTACCTTTCTGCAATAAAGCCCTGCCTGGGAGCAGATTTAGAAAGTGGAACTTTAAGAACTTTTTACCTAAATGGGCATTACAACTGATTTTTTTAGAATCCCTAGTATTCATGGGACCTGTTTTTATCATGATGTTTTACTATTTTGGCAGCCTTTCAGGTGCTCCAGCAGGAAATTTTGTATACAAATCGACTAACTGGGGACCTGAAAAAATACAGCATGCATTTTAATGACATCTGGCAAGAATGAGCCCTACAACCAGCTGTAATCTTTATCACTTGGAGATATTCTTTTATAGTATACTGTCCCACAAACAAGGGAGATCATTGAGTTTTCAGTTATGGGAAAGCAAAACATGCAGTAATGAGGATAGCAAACCTAGGACGATGGTAAAAGCATGAGATATGAGTTATAAATAACACACTGCAGAGTTGGTAAAGTGGGGGGTTTGGCAGAAAGAAGCCTCTCTGAACAAACAGATTATGATGCCAGAGGGCTTTAGGATGCCAAGGAACAAATAATGCTTGTAAATGCAAAGAGGGGTTAATCCTTCCAAGAAAGGGTGCTGGAAAGCTGTCACTAATTTTCTATGCCAAATCTTGTGCCCATCTTATACTCTCCTTATCACCGTCACACAATGCATTCCTCGCTCTGGCAGGCCACACACAGAGGACGATGTTAAGCTTGATTAGCGTTTTCCCCTGCGCTCACTTTCCATCCTGATGTTGTCAGCAAAATCATGTTCCTAAAACATGAAACAGCCCCTGCCACCGACATTGGCAGAAAATAACACTGCGGGTTTGCAATGTGTAGTGCAGTCAGATGACATGTGAGCAGAACAAGCACGTCTCAACAACTGCCAAAGGACTTTTAATATTTTCTGCCCAAAGAGGGAAAGGGAAAAACTTTAGAAAAAGATACTTTTTCTGTGTTTTGAGGAATAAACACATTTATTTATGAATATAGGTAAAATAAATATTTTCCTTAATTTGGTGAATACCAAAAAAAGCTGATGGTGGAAGTGTACCAGAATCGTGAGGCCGCTAGGTTTTATTATATTACACAGCGGAGTTCTGTAAGTAACAGAAAAAGCTGACCCTCAAACTATTTTCTCCTTCACCCTTGAGGAAATTAAACTGGGACTCCCCTACATGGATAACTAGTGATCCTAAGAATACATTTTTTTAACAAAACTGTTATACCCTAGGTTTGGAAATCTGCAACACTTATGTATGAAGTGTCAGTTCAAACATGGAAGGTCCCAATAATTCTTCCACTGCACATACCTCCATATTGGCTAAACCACCCATGCCACTAAGTGACCAAAGGTGTGAGGGGCATGTTCCAACCATCAAACAACCTAAAGAAATTTCCTTTATGAATTTGCATGTCTGTACCGATAAAACTAAAGGGAAAGAGTAACCAGTAGCTTTTTAAAAAGAGAAAAAAATTAATGGTTAGGAAAACCCATTCTGACCCAAGCAATCAGTTGTATTTGCTTTATAGTAGGCAATTTTACCGTCTTGAAGTATCATGAAACTCCGATAAAGCAGTACCTTAAAGCATGAACTCACCTCTCCATCATCTGTAAAAACTATCTTTGTGTTCACTTTAAACTTCTTCTTTAGAACTTTCTTGGCATCTTTTGCTTTGGTTAGTTTTTCGGTCTTCTTAAGTTTTGATTTGGTTGTTTCTTCTACCTATAACCAGGATGATAAGAAACATTTCAGCATGTGATTTCTTTAACACCAATACATTTCTTGAACTGCTTAAACAATATTGCACACTATGGTGAATGATCAAAAAAATGTAATCTTATACATACTACAAATTATTTTGCATAGTGAAATTCATTTTGGGCTGTACTGAAACAGGTTTGGAGACTGATAATTTAGGCCTCAACCTTCCACAAACTTCAACAGAAATCAAGTAGAAGATTGAACGCACAAAAAAACATGACCAGAAAAGTACTGAATTACAAAGTAAATCAAACAAAGTACGGTAATAACTGATGGCTGTTTATAATTTACTTTATATCTGTCCATAAAGCCAGGTATTATTTCCAGCATCACCAAGTCAATTGGATGCATCACAAAAGCTTATCAACAGAGAGCAGTGCCCCACTGTCCCATTCTTTTTCTGCCAATAGAAGAATGCGGGAGATTGTGTATGCCAATCCAACCAGCACAATATTGACTCTCATTTTGACAAATTGAGTTGCCCATTTTCAGCTCAGTGCTATGAATGCAGCGGACATAAACTACATACATAAAAATAAAAAAGTCTATGGGATCTATTTACAAAGCAGTGACTCTAACATTCACATACATACTCTGGTGGAGAATCTTTCAGGTCAATGTTAATTTCAGTGGCAGCAATTGATCCTCTACCAGGGAATGTCAGAAGTTATTGTCAGATTCACCGATTTAAAAATAGACCCCGTTGACTTTTTTTTCTCTATGGATGTAGTAGAAAAAATCTAAGGTAAGGTTTTTATAGCCCGTTCCAACACGAGCAAGATTATTAAGTCACCAACATTCAGATGGAATCTATATACGAATCAATTAGAGCATCACATGGCCAGAAATAATCCATTCCATTGATTAGGGAAACTTCCATAGTAGCTGTGGGTTTAGGGATAGCAACTGATGAAGCTTAGACGGTGTCAAGGGAAAGTCAGGCTACAACTAACTACAAGGTCAAACAATATCAGAGAGGAGTACAAAAGACATAATAAGTCAATATATTGTATTGTGGATGATTAGGAAAGATTCACTATATTACTACAGTGATACTTCCAGACTCAAAATATATTTAGGCCAGAGACAGCTAGGTATTTTAGAAATAGGCAGCCTCTTTTAAACAGACCAATTGTCATAGCTAATTAAACTTTTTTTTTTATTGTTCTTTGACTGCTGTCTCTTCGTTGTCCTGTCATTAAAGTTAACAAATTACTCAAACCCTAAATCAATGTAAACTCTTTAGCGCTGAGTGAATACCATCATTTATTTTTATATGGATTCCACAACATGGCCAGTCATGGTGTAGCAAAGCTTTGCCTGCACAAGCTCTGAATAGCTGATTTTTGCTTTCATCAGTTACATGCAACTCCCTAAGTGGTCCCCGTGGAAAGCATGATGTGCTGAATATTGCATGATATTTACAATCATGTGCTTTGCCAGCTCACTTTGGGGCTTTAACTTTGAGAGCTTTTACATCTACTAAATGCTTTATCCCCCCACCAAGTGTTTTTTTTTCTCCTTTTTAACCATTCTGAACCTAACAACTTCTGCGTATGAATAAGAATACCTGACAAAAGGTCACGTAAAACAGTTAAACTATAAGCTTGTTATAGTAAGTGCAAGTAAGTTCTCCTTGAAGCTCTAGGCAAAATTTCATTCCATTTTTGTCCATATCAACATGATAGTATCATTCAAATGTTGAAGATATTTTGGATGAACATCCAATATGTAAATTTCCCATTCCACTACATCACTAATGTGCTCTATTAGATTGAGATGACGGTGGAGACCGTTTCAGTACAGTGAACTCATTGTCATGTTCAATAAGCAATGATTTGAGATATGTGACATGGCACTTTATCATACTGGAAGTAGCCTTTAGAAGATGGGTACATTGTTGTCATAAAGGGAAGGAGATGATCAGCAACAATACTAACGTACTCAGTTGGCCCGGGTTGGAACCAGTTGGTACAAAATGTGCCAAAAAATATTTCACACACCATTAGACCACTAACACCAGCTTGAACTGATAATGAAAGACAGGATGGATCCATGTTTTCGGTAATGCCAAATTCTGACCCAACCTTCTGAATGTTCCAGTAGAAATAAAGATCAGACCAGAAAATATTTTGACAATTTTCTCTTGTCCATTTTTAGCGACCCCATGTGAACTGTAGCCTCAGGTGCCTGTTCTGAGCTGAAAGTAGTGGCATCAGTGTGGTCTTCTCAGTATTTTCCTCAGACATTTTTTTTAAGCTAGGTGGGCACATTCTGTGGGCGGGTGGTGGCCCCTGTATTGTGACCCAATTCTTCAGTAACCAACCATAAATACACAAGTGGTTACAGAAAATGCTGGATGGTGCACCTGGCCGAGGAAACTGATCCTTCTGCTGCTGAAGCCCATCTGCTTCTAGGTTCAGCATGTGAAAAATTTCAGAGATGCTCTTCTTCATAATGCCGTTGTAACAAGTGATTGTGTTACTGTTGCCTTCCTACCAGCTTGAACCAGTCTGCCCATTCTTCATGGACCTCTGGCCTTAACAAAACATTTTCACCTAAATAACTACCACTTACTCGATATTCTCTTTTTCAGGGTATTCTTAGTGTACCCTAGAGATTGATGTGTGAAAAAATCCCAGCAGATCAGGCTGTATGATACCAACAACCATGCCATGTTCAAAGTCAACTTACTTACCTGTTCAGCAGGTCATGTTGATAATGTCTTAACGCTTAAATGCACTCAGTTGCTGCCATTTGCTTTGCTGATTAGATATTTGTGTTAAGAGCTGCATACATGTACCAAATAAATTGCTCATTGTGTATATAATATATATATCTTATATCAATGGAAAATAATTAGATGTTAAAGAAAATGCAGACTGGATCTGAGACTTCATGAAATGGCAAAAGCAAAATGATATACTCCCTATTCAACCTATGAACTGCAATAACATATTTGTGTTAGGAAAAGATCTTACTGTGTGTTAAGGTATATATTACACTGTTTTTTGTGTGGAGAAAATAGCGTGGTTCCAATTTTTACCACATTAAAATACAAATACATTGTAAATATCTAAATAGACCCTTACTTCCCTTAAGCCCCAGACGCTAAAGCAAATAAAAAAATGCAAATACGTTTTTATATTGAGTATTGAAAAAATAGATTACTGAGCTCATTTCAATTTAAGCCATTTAGCTTCATAAAATGTATGAGATAAATGTGTATATAACATTTACTGGACTTTAGCTTAGACCTGCTTTTGAAGATGTCACATCCACCATGTGGACCACATTAAAACTTGAGAAGATGGAACCGGCCCAAGGAATGAGGACAGCTTGAAGGCTCTTCTAATCTATTAGAAAGTTGGCCTTTTCAAAAAAGATTATCCAAGAGACCTTTGGAAGGGAACTATTAGAAGGCCCATAAAAATGTCCAACACGCATCATAGTTAATTATATTATGGGCTGCTGCTTGGCTTGTGCACAATAAAATAAGAGCTGGTCTGGTAGTGGAGGCCGCACATCATAGGAACAGAATAAAAACTCGAGCCTTCTCATTAGGAGTCCCCAGATTCATTTGTTGCAGTAAACTTTCCGACCTTAATTTACAATGTAAAGCGGCTGCTTTGCTTGCTTGTGTATTCATGGCTGTGTGTGGCTGGATCTGATTAAAAACCAGGAAAGCATGACTTATGCTGTATCATGAATGATTATTAGACTTATTATTTACAATATGCAGCATGGCCTACATTAACGATCATTCACAGATCGCTGCGGTGCTGCAATCAGTGCCTGCTCTGGGCAATAAGGACGTGGAGGATATTGCACTGCAAAAGCAGAAAAGAGACAGAAATGTGATTATCAAATTATTACCTTCTACAAGCACTTCCAGCATTTGACAATCCCCATTCCAATGAAACAAAAGAATGTGCTGTTCTAAAGGCTGAAAACACTAAATATACCCAGTTAACACTTTTTGTGCACGTACCCTCTCGTATATGCTATGCTTGGAACAGAGGTTTGGCTAAACACATAATATTCTGATTTTTTTTTATCTTCATATTATCTTGACTGATAAAGGACACATAAAGGACACATAAAGGACACAAATCAATGCAAATCTGTTTTTAGAAAGTCCAGGAATTCTGAAATAAGAGTGAAGGGCATCCTATAAAGCTAATATTTTAAATTCATGTGTCACCAAAGAATGTTGTTTATAACAGTCCAGGGTTTTCCCCAGCCTCTGATAGCCAGGCACACCACCCAGCACATTTCAGTAACCACCCAGCTGTTTTTGGATGGGCACTTAAGAGTTGGGTCACAATATAGGGGCTGCCACCCACCTACAATTTCTTTACACTTGGCAAAAAATCTGGGTAGAACTCTGCAGCCAATCACAAGTTTTTTTTTTTGTTTTTTACCTATTCTGAAATCTTGAAAATGTTTTGATCATAAAGGTCCCTTTACCATGACGTATGTTTAATTACAGCAATCTATATTACCTAAGCCTAATGTATCTATTGATGAAATCACTTTAAAGAATGAGCACTGTAAATAAGCCAGTGAGAAGGTATATGCTGGAGGGTCAAATCAGTTCTTGCCGGATAGTGAAGCCACATACAACCTCAAAGGAGAACAAAAGCCTGATTGCATTCTGTCAAGACAAGGAAATAAATGAACATTAGGGAGCTGGCCTCATTGATTATCTGCAAATACAGCAAATCAAGCACATGTGGTGCCCAGCTGCCCTTTACTAAATGTGCGCAGCAAATTGTATCACCTCCGGAATCTATTCCGTATGCTGCCACTTCTGATAAATGGCTGCAGACAAGGACAGCAGGAAGATGCTCCAAAGCACTGGCCCTGAGCTTTACCGGTTTAAAAACCATCCAAATACTCAGATGTGGCTGTATTCCTTAGTCTCCTATGAGACTTCTCAATTTTGGAAAATAAAACTACACCTGAGATGTGCCATGTAGCAGCTGACGATGGCTGCTTAGTTTTTTTTTTAAGTGTGTAAACCCCACATAAAAGCTGTTGGTCAAAATAAATGCAAAATTGCCACTTTCTACCAATAGACGGGAGAAGATTTAGGTAACTGTAACAGTAACATTGCGTGAAAACACAGTACCATAACTATATGCATCTCCATCATGTAATATCAAATCACAAAGAACCTTACCTCGTGATGTTCTTTGTGGGATCAAGAGGTGTGTGCCATATTGTAAATTATTAAACCAATAAAGAAATGTAGCAAATAATAGGCCCCTTATCAAACATAAATAGGTATTTTTATTAAAAGGAACAAGGTAATATATGGAAAACATGTATTATCACATGAGTTCTATCAATAAGTGCCTCGTGTCGACGGATACTTGTAATTAGCTAAGGGTTGCTGGTGAACAGTGGCTTGTATGGGGGGAACAAATCAAAAATTTGGTGCATCTGAACTACTTGGTGCATGTAATAACATATAATAAAATAAAAAAAAGCATAATTATCTCTTCTTTATTATTCTCAGCAATCAAATGCTGTGTCCTAGATCTTTTCTATGGAAAATAGGTCCAAGCCTTTCTCCGAGCCGAAGCCATTGCAGATGGGCAGCAGCATTGTTAAATATAAGGTTCAATGAAATGTCAAAGACTCCTCTTTGCTGTAGCATGAACAGCATCACTTGATACTCTATACAATTCCAGTATGCTCAGGTGTTCATGTGGATACAAGAGTCATTCCACTTCCAGTAAAAAGATTATTTACAATACGGCTCAGTCAATCTCCATCAAATGGATTAATGCTTTACGTTACTATCAGGCAGATGAGGCTCCATAGAGAAGAGAGGTTAAAATTAAAAAGGGCAACATTTCTCATACTGGTAATAAACTAATTAGGTAATCTGAACCAAGAAGTACAGATAAACTGCAACACACCCTACATTAGCTATGTCAACAGCTCTCCATGTATCTGCAGGACAGTCCTGTGCTGTTGTGTCCCTTAGCTATCGGATTAAAAATAATAATACATTTTTTATGTAACCGACTTGAAGGATTGCTTTTTCATCAACAAAAGTTGTGGATGAAGTGTACAGGACTGCACAACAGAAATTTGGTGATCCTGGAACATATATGCTAGCCATGCTGAGGTACACACTGTGGGCCTGGGCTGGGAGATCCAGCAAACTTAAAATGGATCTGGTCCGGGATTGAAAACATTTGCTATCAAATAGCAAATTACTTTTAAGAAATCAATTCCAGGTTTTCTGGATCACCCAGGTTCACTGATGAAAGCATATCTTCTCTAGCCTTGGAGAGCTTTAATAAATCAGGCCCAATGTGTTGCAAATAAACCCAGCAAGCCAGACACACAAAAAATGGCAGAACCAAGGCAAAGATGACAGCACCTCCAGCAAGCTAGGTGCATTGCGGGTACAAAACATCATTAGAAGATGCTGCAAGTCTTATGTCTTTTTCATGCAAAAACTATTTTATTAGATTGTGCGGTAAACTTGGCAGTTGCTTATAGCTTGCCTGGACTGTGTTGGGGAAATTTTTGAACAGTTTCAGGATCCAACCTGCTATGGCCATTATTAGGAGTCCCCATGTCTCTGTTGAATTATGGAGACTATAAAGCGTGGGCAGGAAGAGAAGATGGTAACCTAGCGGATTTGGCTCTGGCTATAACTAAAACATCCTTTTACAGTGAACTAGCAGTGATTCTTTATAAAATGCTCATTGTGCAGTCATTTAATAGGCTTAGCTTTGCTGCTGAGCTACTGTAATATAGTCATAGCATAGTATAAAAACCCAGTGAGAAGCTTATTAAAGATGACAATGCTGAATGTAATAAAACACAAATAAAAGTAAACTTTGTAACTACAGCAAAGCTTCTTAAACAGTGTTTGCTATTCCCCAGGTTTAACGCGCACTGACACTCTCCATGTATGTTTTCCAGGAAATGAAGGGCAATGCGAGCCAAGATATGGAATGTAAAAATAAATGCTGGGAAATGTTTTTTATTAAATATTTATGAACCAAGTCATAAATAGCAGGGAGATGGCAGAAGACAGTTTAATGGCGCAATGACACCTGCACTATAATAAAAAATATGTACCTTGACAATACATAAAGGGCAGAGGAGCTGAGCACAGCTTTCTGTGTTTAATTTCAGCATCTGTCGGAGATGTCCCCATATGACCAGATCAAGGAAGGCTACGGGAAATGAAGCTGTAGGATGGATTGTCTGTATATAACAGACAAACCCATAGTTTTATGTATTCATAGAGATATGGATGGATTTCTGTGGCTGTGTCCATGACCAATCATCCTTCTTGGAAACATTTTGCGGTCAGCACAACAGATCCCAATTGACTACATTCATGTAAAGCAGAATATGATATTTCTGTACATATTTCATTTTTTAATAGGTGGTACTCTGCGGAGGTAATATTTTGGGAATACCCATGCGATTTTTGTATTAAGGTTTTGATGTATTAAGAACTGATAACACACTCGCCATACAAATTGGCTCCACTGCCTCATAAAGCCAACATTGTAGTAGAGATTAAAAGAACTGGGTCCATGGTTCATCCAATTACCAAGTTTTTGTGTGATGTTTTATTATTTTTCTTTATTTATTCTATATATTTTTCCTGTGCCATTCCACTTACACATAACTTTATTACTTGGGTTGGTTCCCCAAAAAATAGATTCATATGGATTCAATCTGAATATCCTCTAAAAAAAAACGATTAAAGTATTTTGTGTTGGTTATAATGGGTAATACTTGCTCCTGAATGATCCTATGTGCATTATCTCTGTTCACCAGTAGATGACACTGTGTCCACGTGTAAAGCATGTAACAAACTCATGTTTCCAATCGTTCTGGAGCTCTCATGTAAACCCACCCCCAAACATTTCTATTAGCCCAATAATATGATAGGCAGCCTCACAGGCCAATAGAAACTAAAGCTTTCAGTGCTAAGGCTTTGCCTTTAAAAAGAATCTAAGATTTAGCCCTGACAGTTGTGAGATTTTTCTACAAGTAGCTGCAGCTCTTCTAGGTTCTTAAACTTCATTCCTGCAGCAAATTTCCCATCTTTGCCTGGCAGTATATTCCAGCCAGCAAGATAAAGGAAGACAGACTTTGTTTTCCTGTCAATAATGGTTATATAGGCGTGCACACACTATTAATAACCCTGCCAAATGAATGGCCTGCAGCATCTAACAGCCAGGTTAATAAACAGGCCGATCAGTGATTCCACATTTACACGCTGCAAAGTGAATAAAAGTCCTCCATTTCATCATTCAACTATTCCAGGAATGATACTAAACCTTGATAATTTATGGCTGCCCCATCACATAGATCTGCCTGTACAGCTCACTTTTTTTTTTACTTTTGCTCCTTTTTTTTTTTTTCAATCGCCTTGTTAAAACAGGAATTGCCGAGAGGAGATTAATGAGGCAGCTACATAGAATTACCAAGTAAACAGTTACCTGGAAAAGGAAGTAATATTTTACCATCATGCTTAAGATATTAGAGAACAAATACTATGCAAATCCCATTCGCCTGCAACTGAAGAGGAAGCAGGAAAATGGGACGTAATTAGGCAGAATATGAATCCAGGGCCTGGAATCTCTGCTTCAGTTTTAGAAATGTCAGTTCAAATGAATTATGCAAGAAACAAACACTTCCTCCTCAGCTACACTGGAAGGTGCAGAACGCCTCATTCAGAATATGAATTTTGCAGCACTGAATGCTGATTAATAACTGCAAGTGCCATCGTCTATTTCTCTGTACAGCACATTCCCACAGCGGCTTCTATACAGATAATGCTATTCAGGGAGAGTACGCACTGTCAGGAGGGGACAGCAGACTTCTGGAGTAACCTGCTCACACACACAGCAGTCGTGTTACATAAAGAACTAGGAAGGAGAATGAGACTTGTCGGAACACTTCTGAATAGATTATATTAAAGTCATATTTTCAGTTTAGAAAAAAAAAAAAAAAAACTTTAGGCAAGTTAAATATGCTGCTGAAATGCAAACAGGAGAACACTTCTGACTTCTGACTGCTGAAGGATGTGTAATCTGTTGCTGGTTTTGTTATCCTGTTACCCCAGGCCAATCAACACTATCAGATCATTGACCTCCACAGCACCAGAGCAGATTGGTAGTTTACAACATAGCATCATCCTGCTGATTGAATATTAAAAGAACAGCAGCACAGTAAGGTTTTTTTTTACATGCATACATATGAACACGTGATGTATGTTGTCATGTGCAGAACCATGCACGATCACTGAACAACCGTACACACAATGGATAGAGAACGATCGTCGCCCAATCAGATCCACCGGGACGGTCGTTCGTTTCCAGCGACAATCCTCGTTCATCGGCGTCATTGTGTACTTTTTTGTTAACCATTATCGGTTGAACGGTCGTTCATATCTAACGATAATTATTGCACATGTGTATGCAGCTTAACACAAAGCATGATAATGCAATGCCCTGCAGCAGGAAAATGTGAATGGATCCTAAGCAGTCATCATTGTGATTTACCGCATTCTCCTTCTCCCTCTGGAATGTTCATTGCCAGAGTATGTGCACTGCAACAGAGGCTGTTTGGCTCCCTTTGTTCACCCCTACTTCTATATTATTCTGAATTATGCAGGTCAAAGGATAACAGGAGCCTAATAAAAAAAAAAAAACTTGCTTTACTAGGTGACCAAACACTTCTAATCTTTGTAGCACTGTTTATCAAGAAATGAGTATTATTATTTGTGTTACAAATGTAACAAACCAAGTGTCTAGAACCTCAATAACTCCAGAAACACATACCCTGTTTCCCCTATAAAAAAAAAAAAAAACCCTAGTAAAAGCATCAACAATTCAACTACAACAAATAAAAATATAGAACACAAAATGTTGCCTTGGACCATTACTACCCATCTGCTAAAAGAGCATATTGCCAATAAAAAGTCCATTGGTATCTCACTAGGAGCTTCTACTGATGCCAACAGCGAATGTTCAAAGGCAAAAAAATATCCTAAAAAGCAAACAGCCATTTTATTTCCTATCAAATATTAGGACGGCTAACAGAATAATGGAGCCTAGACTGATAACGCCTTAAAGCCATTCTGTACTTTTGCATTTTCCAGAACCACATTTTTGCCTTTTTCTTACCCACCATTCCACATAACCACTAAGAAGGAAAATATAAACTCCAAGTCAGTCAAGTTGTACCTTAAGCAAGGTTTCCATGTGCTTCCATATGGGAGGCAAGAGCAATCATATGCTCCTCCAAAGCCAGAAGTAGTTGGTATAGAGTGGAAAGGCAGCAAAGAAAGATGAGCCTTTGCTACTGGAGAAGAGGCATCAAAGTAAACCTGCAAGAGATAGGCTCAAGATTCTTTAGAGTAGCATATGAATGCTCCAGGGATTGGAAAAGTAAAGACTGACATGAGGGCAAGTGATGAAATGGAAACATTCTAGCATGGTGGAACCATGAAAAGATGTGAACAGTTAAATGCAAATACTCTGACCTGAGTACACATTACAAACTGGCAACACAGAAGGTACAAGTGAGTGCTAATAAAAGGCTATGGTGGTATATCAAGGGAATACTTATGTTATACAGAATTATTCAATATTCCCTGCTCATTTTTCAACACAACATGCTCCAATGCACTTAAGAAAGCATAGTACTTCTTTCCAAACTTCTAAATATATAATAAAATGAATCTGCTTTTTCTCGGGCTGTCTATGTTTAAACAAAGACTCCGCTATCCCTTTATATTTAAATGTCTACTATCTGATTAAGGCTTTGCTATCTCCCATTTCAGGCTATCTACAGTCAGTTCTCCTCATCTGTAAATATCTAAATTCTAACAGAGGCTCCGTCAACCCCTCATCTCCAACTGTCTTCATTTCAACAAAGGCTCCAATGTCTCCTACTCTGCCACCTTCCACATTCTAACAAAGGCTTCATCATCCCCTCATCGTAACATTTACAAAGAAATGACATACTTCTAAAAAGCTATAGGTTACTGAGGGAGCTTTAAATTGGCTCTATTATTATTTTAGCACAATACCACAAGATAACATAGCTCCTTTTTTGCATTCTATAAAGTCAGTTATTGCAACACTCGAGCTTCTGTCTTTAAAAGGTTTTCAGCATTTATGTTATTGTGTATCTGAACATAGAAAAAAAATACCCCAGCTAGAGCTCTATAAAGTGAAACGTGGACCAAACAATCCTATAAAGTAGAGTTTCTAGAATAAGTGAAAATTATTTGCAGTTTGCCCAAAATACCTAAAAGCATTCCTGTCGCTACCAAAGACGGTATCTTCTTTTCTGACCTGTGGCACTATGTACCATCCCTGTTATATAACATTATATGACAACCCTTCACCAAACACCATTATCTTTTACATCAAACATCAATTGTACTCAGGCAAATATATGATTATCTTCATTATTTTCCTGAATTTCTTTTTCATATATATTTTTCAAAAGGCTTTTAGGCGCCTTTAGACATTGCCTACCTTAAAGTTAGAGTGGGCATTTTAGAAACTTTACTGCACGTTTGCATGGAAACATTCCCGACATGTAACAACAAGAAAACAATGTTTGCAGAAATCTGTTATTTATTATTAAAGTGAATCTTTTAGTTTAAAGCTGGGGCACCCCTGCCACAGATAGTCGCCTTTGTCCACCGATGCACCTCTCTGGTAACTGCTGGAGACCTCAGATGTACCTGGTATGCCAGGTATGGAGGAGCATGTGTCTTTACTTTCAGAGGACATTGCTCAAGTCTGAGCAGATAATTACCAGTCCCAACTGACAAAGTGGAGAGCATTAAACCCCATCTAAGTTCTGACACAGACTGACGAGGAGATGACACTAGATTTTGACCCACAGTTCCTACAAATAAGTGGAGGGAATGATCATAGGGATGACCTAATATGAGAGTTTATAAAAGCTTTTCTTGAACTCTAGAAAAGTGACTGAGATAATCTCATAAGTATGTGGCAGGCAGGAGGAAAATCAATCTCTTCAATCCCATTGGACTGTAACATTGCCATTTTATAGCAAGTTACAAGATAAAATAATGTATTATGCCTAAATCTGAACAAAGCCAAAAACTGCACATAAACCAGTAACCTTGAGAAGCAGAATTTGGACACTGAATGATGTCTAAACAAAGATTGCTCTGTTCCTGAAGGAAAAACAATGATCTTGGAGAATAAAGACTGTTGATGATATACTTTCACAATACTTATTAAGAATGCATCCAAAGAGGAACTGAGCTCTTGAATTTGTGTCTAAAAAGACACCTTATGGGGGCAAAGCTTGTTTTTTTTTTCTTACCTCTAGCAAAGGAGAATATTATCAAGCACAATACTGACATCACTAAATCTTACTCCAAATCTCCTATGACTAGCAGGTAGAGATAAACGTGAGCAAGTGTGCACAGGAGTGCCGGGGAACACTTACTAACCACCTAGTGTGCTTTATGTCCAATGAACACTTCTTCATGGACCCTATATTATATTGTCCTATACCAAAGCAAATCCATGCTTTAATCCTAAACCCAGATGCCGAGTCTACTTTAAATACCTTCTGATCTGAAACTAGCCGCATCACATGGTCTAAATATAATTTATTAAAAACAATAAAGATTGGTGATGCACTAAAAAGCAAAGTTAGGATGAAAGTCCTGGAGTCAGCAGTAAAAAGAATCAGTTCTGGCCTAAAAAGGTATCTGTATGCTTCACAATCTAAATTACATCCACTTCAAGATGTCCAGTCAATTACCTGGCACTCCGCTACAACTATTCCCACCTCTATGCAATCTGACACCATTACAGGTACCTGACCCCCGAGAAAGCTCATAAAGCAGGAATAATGCCCTTCATGACCAGGATGTTCACATCCGGTAATAACAGCATTTATCTGAAAATGTGCCGGTACACTGCCACAAAAACTAATCACAGGCTCTGACATAGCGCTCAAGTGAACCTGTGTTTTAATAACTTCCACAAGTTCCACATTTTCTCAATTAGCTCTCAGCAATGCGTTATTGCCTTTCTGGTGGATAAGAGCAGCACAATGGCTTTAATTTATCTAAAGAGTGATACCCTCATAAAGTAATTCCGGAGTTCAGCATTGTCTCCAAAACAGGTATCTCATCAATGTATGGAGATGACACAACTTCGAATGCTCAAAAAAGGACAGGTAGGAGCTGACCAAGCAAACTCTCTCATTTAGGAAAAAGAAAAAAAAGGTTTAAAAAGTAAATATATTGCATTCAGAAAATATATACAGTTATCATTCTCAAATTTAGGTGAAGGTGTTTAACATTTGTACTTGCTGTTTCATACTCCATGTCATTTCAGGTAGCATTTTTTAAATTATGCTGGACCTTACCCATAGGCTGTACATATAATGAAAAATTTATACTATCCCTACCTATGTGTATTTCCAAACTATACGCAGAAAGTTTTTAAAAAGCTTAAAGCTGAACTCAAGGCAGACTAATAAAAAACGATACAGGATTTACTGGTTTACCTGCCCAAAGATTTACCATGACCATCATGTTATATTAGTCTCCACCAAGGGGATTCAACAAGAATACATGGATATATATCGTCTACTTAAAACACCAGTTTTGGTGACAACTAGCAGACATCTTAAAAACAACTTTGCCTTTATTCATTCCCTAAACCTTTTGGATTTTGATGAACTTTATTGCTATGGCTCAATAGACGCAACATTTTTAATTTCCTGATTCAATCCTACTCAGCTAATTTATTCTAAAAAAAAAAAAGAATATAAAAAATTACATGGTATTCTACATTTTAAGTTTAGAGGAATGTTCGAAATGTTCTAATAGATCTGTGAATACATACTATAAATAAAGAATACTGATTATTGATAATAGCATTAACCTATTCACGTTAGACCAAAACATATACATTGACACTACCTTTAAAAAAAGGTTAAGCAATTTAGAATTAGCAGGGCACATTTTATAGGAACCCCTGGCTATTACTTCTGACACACAGTGGATGAGTTTAATGTGACATTTATTTGTACTTACAATCTCCCGAAATGCATGTGTGAGTCACAAACCAATCAATTTAATTACAGGACGGACTTTTCCACTTTCCACCCAGGGGGAGGTAATAAGCTTGCTTCTTCCTACGACTCCTGTGTTGCAGTAGCAGTGCATTACAGGAAAGGAACTGTCTAATCAGCTATTAGCCGGACCCAAATTTATAATCAATAGTAAGTGGTTCAATGAAGCTAATGTATTAGCCATGAGTGAAGCAAAAGGAGACATCCATAGGAAAGCAGCAAGGGCTGCACATCTGTGCCATCGGGAATTGCAGTTTTTAGGCTTAGGATGTGAGCAGAAAAACAAGCAAGTGGAATGGGAGAGGTGAGGAGGAAAATACCAAGTGACAGTAGTTTAAAATGTTATTTTTGTGTGAGTGTGTGAACACAGTTTATATGACTGACTTAAATGAACATCTGTTCAAATGGTAATAAACAGGCAGCAATGACTTTGCATTATGAAATATCTAAATGTAATTGTGTGTTGTTTCTAACAGGTTCTTAACTTGCAAACAGTTATACGTAAACCCCTCAGTCCTTGTAAAAAAAAAAAACAAAGAAAAAAAAAAACACCCCTGCACTATAGAAACTTGATGGAGATACAGCAAAGAACAGGGTACTATTCTAGATACATCTTCATTTTGGTCAGCAACAAGCTCACTGATATATCTGTACACACAAATATAAACTGAACTGGATATGCTACCCACAAAAAATACCATGTCACCCGTTAAACACAATAAAAGCTTGTATTTCAAACTTATAAAAACAAATCAAAACTCTCTTTCCCCAACTTTAAACTAAGGACTCATTTGTTCAATAGTAGAAAAAATCAGACATATTTATGTGCACGTGGTTTTACTGGATACACTAGATACGGAGCTAATATTCTGACAATTACAGAGCAAGCAATTCTGTACTCCGTGGATATCCTCAGCTTTTAGAGCTGAAGGAGTTCTGGGCCTAAACAGAGGAATGTACCCCTCATCTCTCTCCACTTCTCTTGCATATTTCACCCTGTACACTTTTCTTTCCCAAACCGGTTGCTCTCCCATACTCCCACTTTAACACCAACCCAAACATTCCATACCCCATCCTAAAAATTACTCAAGTAATCCTACTAAATATTACTACTACATCGAGAAGACCCATGCCTCACCACACTTTTATCATCTCCCGCCCTTATTCCGAACATGCATCTGTTTTTCTCTACTAATTGCAGAATAATCTAAGTAGAGAAAAATCTCAGTATTTAAGTAACAATTAAAAATGCCTTACGGACGCCCTAACCCTTCCTTGCTCATCATATACTTTCAGAAGCAAGGTGCTTCCTAGCAAGTCCAATGCCCTGGAGAAGGATTCAATCCACTATGCTGTTGGATTGAATCAATTACCAGATATATAAGGTCTGGGTGTATATGGCTTTTTAAAGGTTGTTTTAAACAGGTCTTGGAAGTAAAATTGTACATCTGCATTCAATCACATTTTCTTTCCCATTCCAGAATGTTAGAAGAAATTGAATTTATATTGCATGTTTTTCAATTCCGGCACACCTGAACATTCTCCTGAAGAAAGCATCCACCTTTCCATAATGTACCAGAGCCAGGTTATTTAAGGTAATGCTCTGCCTGTTTAACTTTTCAAATGTGGAGTTTTAGAGGCATCTAAAGCATCAATCAAACATAAAACAACCTTAATCTGGGTCCCCATGTACTACTTAGTGAAGAGGAATTAACCTTTAACAGCTAACTCACTGAAGCTCAAATATTCAGCTCAGTAAAGTACAATGAATGCTACTTACCGTGCAATGAATATGCATGAACATATTAACAGCACATTCATTCTACATGGAGGTCACAATCTATTGATAATTTTATAACTACAGCAGGTCATGTCCTTTCTACAGAACTGTGCTGGTTTCAAAAGCCATGACGAGTACTGTTGTGTGCGAGAAGAATCAAAAGCTGTTATAATTACTTTGCTTGACATATGACATGCCTAAATCCTTCAGTCCAGCCTATTCAGCAAGAAGCAGTAAGTCAATTCTTCAAAGGTAAATAATCAAATTAGCAGAATGTTGAACAGCAAAACAAGAACATTTGACAATAGTACATACACTGATAAAACAGGAACATATTGGTCAACATAAATGAAATGCCATATGGTAGAATAGGGGTTCTTATGGTCTTTTATTTATAACCACAAGGGACAAACTAAACAGACACAGAGAGTGGAGAACACCCAGAACATGTAAGAAACATATTATTCCCTACAAGTTCCTACTCTGATGGCTCTTACACTATATGATGTTGTGGCAGCTCTAAAGACAAGATTTGGCTAGTTTGATGGGGTAGAACACAAAGCCTTGACCTCAACCCTAATGATTATCTTTGGGATAAACTAGAACACCAAGCCAGGGCTTATCATCCAATACTTGACCTTACAAATGCTCTTCTGGCTGAATGGTGAAAAAAAAACTCCACAATCTTGCCTGTTTTAGCTGTAAAGTGAGGAGGGCACCCCATCTTAATGCCCATTGTTTTGGATGTGATGACCTCATTTAAGGTGTCTGATTTTTTTTTTTTTGGGCTATACAGTGTACGTCCAGGCCTTATAATCATATCATGTGCTCTCTATTTTTGGTCATATTTTATTTTTTCTGCCCCCAAACATTTAAGGAAAAAGCCTGTGCCAACTGGGCACATGACAACAATATAGGGAGCTGTAATTAGCACATCATGCTGATGAAGTTATTGGGATAGCATTAACTGCTTGAGATTTAAACCTCTAAACTTAATTAAACTTCTTTAGTTACCAAATCACATATTTTAGTTCTATGATGTGTGCATTTCATTTTAAACATCTTGCTCCTTTTTTATCTATTATTTTTATTATTACACAGTATTTATATAGCGCCATCATATTACGCAGCACTGTACAAAGTCGATAGTCGTGTCACTAACTGTCCCTCAAAGGAGCTCACAATCTAATGTCCCTACCATAGTCATATGTCAATAATGCGGTCTAAGGTCAGTTTTAAGGGGAAGCCAATTAACCTCACCGCAGTTTTTTTGGAATTTGGGAGGAAACTGGAGTACCCAGAGGAAACCCACACAGACACAAAGAGAACCTGCAAACTCCATGCCGATAATGTCCTGGGCGAGATTCTAACCTGGGACCTAGCGCTGCCAAGGCTATATAAATAAATATGCAAGAAAACCCCTTATCATATAAGCACATCATGTTTTCCAGAATTCTTTATATTGCCAGCCTACTGCCATGACGCCTGGTGTCTTTATATCATCAGAATTTAGAAAATAAAAAAAAATCTTTTTTCTCCATATAAACAAGAATGTTAAATCATAAAGAGAACAAAGAATGGACATTTGTAATATTGTGAAATTCCTCACCTTAGTCCACAGTAATGCAAGCCCCCTACTTTGCAAGGATTATCGGATTTCTGATTACAGACTTGCAATTCCTCAATGTAAAAAAAGGTGTCAGGCTGTGGGGTTATGCCCTTCCTGAGATCGGCCTTGATAACACTCCATCAAGAACAGTCAAATAACAAAGGTGTCGTTGGGATCTGTTAGGGGAATTATACAACTTAACGTATTTACTGCTGCTTTACTGGATGACTCTTTAGCTGAAATAGTTACTGTCTGATATAACAAACTGAACTGTCAGAAGAATAAAGAGATGGTAAAATCACTGATCTCTGACATATTGCAGTGCCTTGGAATTGGTACTTCTCATGTTTCCAGTCTGGTAGGTTCCTATAAAGCAGAAGTAATCTCCCCTCCTCCTGATTCCGCTATGGTGCCAACAACACATTGTCGGACCAATTTTGGGTTCAGGATGTTGAGCCACCTTGATAGGGCAGGGTAGCATGGGTAAAAGCTCCCTTTGGGTGCATATGCATTGAAAATGGATGGATAAGTACACTGCTACATAAAATATTAAGCAGAGGGTGAAAGGAGAGAAGCAGTAGTTTTGCCAACACAAAGTGTGATCACACACCCCGCCATGGAGAGGACTAAGACATGCAAAGTAGTGGGGTAACTGTGCCAGAAGTCCTTTTATTATCACATTGCATGGAAGCTACGTCGTTCTGGCCTGGCCAATGAAGAGGGCTGAAGATTGACTCTGGAATTGAAGATTACAGTGTCCGTGATAAAGCAAGGTCAGGACAGGTGAGTGTAATTAAAAAATTGTGACCTGGCAGATAAGTTTAATTTATTGCAGGAACATCGCCTGTCGTTTCTCTAATAATGGACTTGCCTAGTCGGAATTATTTATTTGGAAAGTTTAGTTCTATTTCTACTTCTAATAGACAGTATGCTTATAGATCAAGAATTATTTAAGAAGAGGTTACGCGTGCTGGGTACTTTTTAATGCCAAGTAATCCAGTAAGCATGCTCCAAATCAGTAAGTAGGGCAGACACATATAATCCCTATTATAAAGAGAGCAGAATTTACATAGCAGAACCTCTCTCAGGTCCCTCTGGTAGTGAGAAGGAGAAGTTAAGCACATTGAAATACAAGAATAGGTTCAGGAAAAAGCAACTCTTCCTTGATGTCCTTGTAGTGTAATTGCCGCCATAATTGGATGCACTGTTAATTGCATTTACATTTGCTGCCGTCTTGGGAACTATGCAGCTTACGCAGATGCAGCCCCTCATTCACGGCAGTAACTCAACACAAAAAGGCTGAAGGGAGAGGGACTGCTACGAGGGAGATAAACTCACAAAGGTTGTACAGAATTGTGCCCAAGAGGCTCCTGGCATGAATGCGATGAATACAAAAAAGATAAGTTCTTCCCTTGCGTGTTTCACTGAGTGCAATACAAGTAATTACACCTATATTTACTGGAGGAGAATGATAACAAATTCATTTAAATTATTAGATTTAAGCACAACAGTTTTGTAAAGCCTTATTTAATAAAGGACAATGTCAGCAATTACAAAGAAACAAATATATAGATGTAAGGGCTCTACTTACAAGGAAAGAGGGGGAAGAGGCAAGATATAAAAGAGACTTCTATGCTATTATACAAATATCAGTTCATTCAGGACTGTGTTGGCAGCTGTTATCAATGTTTTGATGTTGGACATCAAAATTCCCATTGAGAATCAGAAGATATAATAGTTTACATGGAGTAAGAGATTTGTGTTGTTGCCTTCTTCACTCTTTCAAAGTGTATCGTAGAGCCACCTCTTTAGGTAAGTATATATGTATCAATAAAGGAAAGAAGAAAAGAAAAAGGTTTGAGGCTAACTGATTTATGCAAATGATTATGTATTTTTACACATTTGATCAATACATAATTGCACCATACAAGGTTAAATACAGATACTTGTACATTACAATTACGTATTGATCAAATGTGTAAAAAAACATAATTAATCATTTGCATAAAACAGTGAGCAAACCTCTATCTCTTCTTCTTTCCTTCATTTTTACATTAGTTTTGAGTTTACTTTGCTTTGTGATGCAGTTCCTGGGACATAGCACGTCTTATCAAGATGTGTTTAAACTGCAGATAAAACAGGTGAAACATGGCTTATTCTTGACCAACTTGCTAGGTCTTATATCTGCCAGCCTGTGAATGCACAGTGAAGGAAAAGCAGCAGGCTGATGAGTTCATGTCTTCGTCACTCTGCCTTCCCCTTATGCTTATCACATGAGCACTGCAACATAACTGACAGGCTTCCTAGTCCTACCTCTATTTATATCTATATGATTATAAGCTGTATATATAGAATTTAATATCGACATGAACTGTTAAAAATAACTCTTACATGTTAACCCAAAATTAAATTTTGACAATACCATGGGTGATAATTAAGCAAAAAATATAAATGCAAAAATACAGGAAAAAAATACATTTTTAGATAAGCATTAGGTTGTGAGCCCATGACTATGGGCTTTGTAAAGCGTTGCATATTATGTTGGTGCTATCTAAATACTAAATAAGAAGAAAACACCAGCACTGGGGCAGCTGCCATTTGAGCAATGCATAAAAAATACTGTTCCACAGCAACTAATAAAAAACTTAAAAACTTTCTGCTAGACATTAAAAATGCCAAATGGGATTTTTTTTGACCATTTATAGGGAAGCTTTAGTCTCAGTGAAGTCTCACACCTTTATAGCGTTTAACCCTGCATGTAATAATATGTGTCTGACTTTGCTTAAAAAAATAAGTCACACTCCAGTGCTTTAGACTGGCAGGGATTAGGAACAGTCAAACCGCAGGTGGCCATACGTAGATCTGTGTTGCAAAGTGCAGAGTGTGTTTAACCAAATTTGTGAGATTAGAGAGCACCCTGCGCATACATACATATATATATATATATATATACACACACACACACAACTAACATGCAGGTTTAAGTAGTTTCCTACCTCAAATGAAAAACATTTTGTTTGCTGAAGTACTGTGTATATCTCAAATCCTGTATTTCAGAACTGTTGCAGCCTCCTTAAGATATGTGTTCAAATGTACAGAAATGGTTGCATGACATTTCTCTGGGTGGGTTCTACAGGGGTGACAACCGAGCACCGGTATGATGAAATGGCCAACTGTGATCCTCATTGTGTGTGACAACACAGAAGCAAGATTTAGAGGCAGGAAGGAGCTCTGTTTCTTTATAAGAGAACCAACAGATAATAGCTTAAAAGCAAAACAAAACTCATCTTTATCCTTCACCACCACTGACCTTGTCTCCTGGTCCTTTTTTGGGTGCAGGAACTTCAGCCAGCTTGATTGGCCAGAAATGGATGACTTTAATCCTGCATATGTGCATTTATTCCCAGGAACCCCTAGCCACTCTCTTTGCTCTTCCAACGATCTACCAATGACTTCCCCACACGTAAGGCTCCAAGACTGTCCTCACTCTCTGGAATGGTTTTCCTTGACCTTTTCGGCTTGCTCTGAATTTCGGCTCACTTAAAAGAGCACTCAAACCCCATCTTTTCAAACTTGCCTACTCATCTTCTTCTGTCTTTTAAACCCCTCACTACTTACCCACCACTCCATATTTCTCTTCCTAGTGTGTGCTGCTTACCCACCTCTTAGATTGTAAGCTCTTCTGGGCAGGGCCCTCTCCTCCTCCTGGGTCACTGTCTGTGTTTGTTTGTCATTTGCAACCCCTATTTATCTATGTACAGCACTGCGTAATATGTTGGAGCTATATAAATACTGTTTATTAATAATATAAATAAGCCAGGTATGCATCCACAGCTCATTATACATTCTACAAAAGATTGCAAACAGGCAGGTAAGTTTATTTTATTGCAAATATAACAAGGTCCCCTCTGCAAAAAGGAGCGTTACATTTTTTTAGGTTTAGTTCTGCCTAAAAAGCAGCAGGCACAGAAAAAAAATATCAGACAAGTTGAATGATTGCACTGAATGATTTTGGACATAGGAAGCCAATCTGTAAAATTATTATCAATAATAATTTCAGGTAATTAATTTCAATGATTTTTCCATCTTCAACATTAGAAGATGGATTCAATATATAAATACTCACAGGCAGCCCTATATTGTGTGACAAAGATTACAGTCTGTAATAAGACCGGTCACATCATTGCATTTTATGTGTAATAAAAGAGGATTAAAGCTGAAATTCTAATGTAAATATGCAGAAAAGTAGCAGAGATATCCAGCTGTACTCAGAGCACGAGTACAAATAAGACTGCACCAGCATGGAGCCTTCTCGTCCTCCAGATCCCGGCAGCAAACATGTACATTGCTTAAAGATGCGAGAAACAACATCAAAATTACCCTTTAAATAATGTGAAGGTCATCTGTATCCATAACTGTGATTTCCTCACAGTTATGGATACAGATAACTGATTTTTCACAAGTATAACTTTTTATTTTTTATATGTGTTGGAGCCTAAGTTAAAATGAACCTGTGCTTTTTCAATTCAAGAAAAAGCAACAGGTTTCACTATGCACACATTCATACCACACTACGCTATTACACACGTACGCACATTTTGGTGTGTGTATTGCATAAGGCATGTCATTCATTTGGAAACACTGGTATATTAAATTTTCTTTAGATTTGATAAAGGGCTGCAAAAATAATATCTTGTTAAACAACATTTTATTTTAACTGTAATATTAGCTTACAATTACAGTATAAACAGGCAGAAAGCCATTTACAGGCTGAGCGCGATTTTATTGTCCTGGTGATCACTTGATCAATTTTCCAAATGGTTTCCAATCATTTGAGCCATCAATGACATCCCGGTCCCACAGCTAAAAGCCACACATGTCAGATGCTTGCTGTAAAAGGTGGAACATAGAAACTCCTTCTGCCCAGAGAAATGTGCAGAAAATATCTGGGTGAAAGTGTGTCTTATCTAATTGTGCTCTTGGAATAATTTTGGATGTATATGTGACAGATATTGGTATGAATTTTGTTTCCTAAAACAATTTAAATGTTTATAAAACTTTTATCAAAATACAGTGTTTAATATTTACCATATCCGTGTATATATATATATATTATATTTATATATGAAGAAACCAATAACACTGGATAGTATTTAACTACAGCAAAACCAAGTAAATGGGCAGCTATGAGAACTCTGGTTTTCTGGAAGAACAGATATTCTCCGGTGCTTGCAGCCATTTAAATGGATTTAAAGGTTTGTTTTAAGGGATACAACATGTGAAAATGTGAAGTGGTGCAATGAATGTGTTTGTTTTGTTGAGATACTATCAACAAAACAGGACAAGAATTATTACAATCAAAGACTTTCATACAACCTATTCCAAATTTCTCTTTACTGGCCTCTACTTTTAAATCTCTATTCAGCTTAAAAATTTGTCTCCAAATTCTTCAACTATTCTTCAAGATAAAAAAAAATCACTTTTCAGTGCTGAAAGCCATTCATAACACGCCATAAGTAGGCACACAGGGAGGCGACATTTCCATTTGGGCCTTGGGGCAGCGTCAATGACAAAGAGCAAATAGCACCACACTCAGAACACGATTGCTCCCTAAAAGGCACTACGTATTTGTGCCTCAGCAAATAAACAAGAAAATTGGTTTCTCAGTGCTGGCACACCAGGAAATTCTAGCATATACCAAAGCGATGGGAATAAGCAATCATGCAGAATATATTAAGAGGAGATAAGCACCGATCTGTGATTCAAGCCTCTCAGGCATCACTGCGGAACATGTATAAGCAAGTCAAAAGCGGAGAAAGCTGCTTACAAATAGTGCTGCAAAGTTTGCAAGCTGATGAAAGAAAGGGGTACAAGCAATGAATAGAAAGAACCTCAATGGAAATGCAAATGTTTAAACCCAAGTGTTTGTGCATAATTTTTATGTGTGATTCCAATTAAAGTTTTAAAAACAATAGATAAAGACATTTGAAATAACACTTAATTTGCTAAGGCACAGTGTATCCTATGTAGCTGGCTTTTTAATGAAGTACTTGTCTTTTGCTTTTTTCACCTATGCATTTCAGTGCGGCCGATGTCTTACAGACCAGACCCAGTGGCCCTGATTTAATAAAGCTCCCCAGGGCTGGAGAGAATACACTTTCANCAGTGAAGCTGGGCGATCCAGCATACCTGGGATGGATCTGGACCAGGATTCAAAGCATTTGCTAGCAAATAGCAAAAGACATTGAATAAATCTATTCCAGGTTTGCTGGATCCCCCAGCTTAACTGATGAAAGCTTTGGAGAGCTTTATTAAATCAGGCCCATTATAGCCACTTCTTGTCTTCATGCATTCCAGCAATGATCAACAGCACATCTCCTGATGAACAGAGCTGTGAATTATGCTGACTGATCACTTGTTCCCTCAAAATCAGTAGTCAGGGTGACAATGCAGGAGCAACCGGGAAACATGGATAAAGAAATGACATCAAATCACAGGTTACAAGTACTGTACCAAGAACCCTAATGGCAGAATAAGCCAGTATTATTGGTATAAAAGTTATAGGTTTATTTAGTGTTTGTACTCTAAATCAAGAGATCAGCTCAGAGTGACAATGATGCTTCTCTATAGATACATAAGGAACATGAAAAAGGTCCAGGCTGAAGCACACAAGCATTTTTAGGGTACGTTTTTATGCACGTTAATGTGCATAAATGCATTGTGTGGCAAAGAACACAACGCCGTAAATCAAGACTGTAAATTGGGTTTCAGTATCAGATGGATGCAGACATATTCAATCAGCAAAAAATGTGTTATATTCCAAAGGATCTTTTCACTTTAAAACGGATAGAGGGGGTGGCAAGTGAACCTGTTCAAGCTTCACACACTTGTCTCAGGAATTATAAGGTCTCATTGTGGGATTGTAATGAGGAGTGAGATGAGAAGCAGGAACTCGCTTTTGGTTGCAGGAGAAGGAATTTATATTGTGCAAGAGCATGGAGATAAAGCAAGACAACATTTCCACCATTCATAAACTAACTTTTGGCCCAATCTACTAAAAGCATCATGTCCACTTCAATGCTTTCCTGCACTGTAACTTTTTGTGGTGTATTAACGTAGCCTACTGGTTTAGAATAGGGTGCTGCCAAATGCCAATGGTTTAAATACCAGATCTGCTTTTCTTTTTAATATTCAGCAAAAAGCCCATTATTCATTCATAAAAAGCCAATGATATGCATGTTACTGTTGTGCTGCAGAGTAGGTCCATCACCACGTATTGTACATTGTGTGTATGGTAGTCATTTTAAAGGTACACTATGAAACGATGTCTTGGTGCAGCAGAGTGGCTTTACAAATTTTTTTTTTTTTTTTTAAAGTTTTTGTTTTCAATGCAATGTTAGACTTAGTTTATGTTCTGACCTGCTAATTTTTCTTGAGAGCAGTTTGTATTCTTTCAGTTCTGTAATCAGTCCTACCCTGCCACAGCCCACAGCTACACAATAAATTATGTGATTGATGTTTGATGACCACCCCTTTGAAAATACTAAATACCTGGCTGTCCAAGCTTGAAAACACATATTTAGATAAGAAAATACCATTTTAACTTGCAATCCGTTAAGTTTCTCCAGGTCATTGTCTAAATGAAATGTAAATATAATGGTCAGATGACTAGTTTATGAAATGAATTTCGTCAGAGGTGACATTTTAGATAAGCCTGCAATGCTATTTCTGATTAAAGCAGCAGATTGCTTGGCTTATATGCCCATTAGCCATAGATCACAAAACAATCCTACTGGGCTAGCACCTGCAAAAGCTTATTAAAAGGTGCAAACACACATGGAGTGCATCTATTTGTCAAATTTTATTTATGAAGAGGCCTTGTCATTAGGAGGAAAGGGGGGTAAATTTTACCAGGTTGACAGAAAAGTTTGGTGGTTGTTACAAGAATTAGCACCCCTGGGTAATTGCACTTCATTGTGCCCCCTGCCTCCCAGTGAGAAGTAGAAAAAAATACAAATTAAGAAAATCAAGCGTATGTGGATATTTAAATAGTCACATAAAAATCTTTGGGATAAGAGCATGCAGACCCACAGATGTTGTGCTCAGCTTGATCGCTATGAGATGCTTCGCTTCGGATATGTCTTTGTCCAACGTGAAGACTTATAGGATTATAGCAGCAATGCCCAAGGGAATTCCGCGTGTTTTGCCAAACATATTGTATATTGTTTTACTGCATTAACGTCAACAGATTTAGCATTAGATATTCACATATGATTGCAGGTCCTCTCCACGAGTTTGTCTTCTCTATTACATATTAAAAAGACAACTAGACACAATTTGTATTCATTCTGAATGGAATAAATATAGTCCCTATTATCCGTATTACTGTTCACATAAACAGCAGAAAATAAAGATGGATAATAATCTCTGTCAGCACATTCGGCTTTTTCCATCATAACATATCGCTCTCCTCTGAATATGGAGACAATGTAACAGCTATTATTCGGCTGAACCCAACAGGAAGGTTGCCCTTTGTAAAATGACAAGACTGGGATTTACATACGGTCTGTCTGGAGAAGACAATCTTCACCGAGGTCCCAATGCACTTGGCAGATTCTCCAGGACTGACAAAACAAAGGAGAGCTAAAACAGAACAACATCATTGTACTAATCAACTTTCACCCAGTATGAACACAGAAAAAGTACGGTATTAAAGACGTGCATATGGAGATTGCCACTACAGTCCACAATGTATCGCTGTGCCATTCGCCACACACCTTAAGGTTCAGGTAAACCTCAAAACGTCTTTTACCCCATGCTGCCTACTTGCAATCAGTTCAATGTCAGTTGCATATTATTGCTCTTTACCAGCTTCCTAAGTCACAAAGGTGGGCCAAACGTGCAATGTGGCATGGCCACACAGTCTATATCGGGAAATATAGGCACTCTTCTTAAAGCTATACAATGAGCCAGAAAATAGATGATCACTACTTGGAATACACCGACTTTGTGGGAATATTCCATTGGCAAAAGTAGCATCATCTTCCAAGAACACAGGGAATAGAGAATAACCATGTAAACCATGGTCTGAAAAAAAATAAATAAATACATTTCAAAGACACAGAGCCTAACACAGTAATCATGACTAAATTCTATGCCTTCAGGCACGTGTATCTTGGAAGCATTGGATGATACAGCCTGCACAGCCCTGCTCTGATAGCTGACAATATACAGGTTTTTCTGAACCCGTACCAACAATTATGTCATGTATGGACTGCAATAGGTGGGGGATTTAAATATTTGCATCACTCTAGACTTGTAACAATAAAAAAACAAGCCTGTTCTGTATAGAACCTTCATAAAGATGGTGCCTGCACTGCAAAACACGAAGCTCAGCTATGCTTGGTCAGAATATGTCAAGACCTACAGATTTAACACTGTGCATGCAGGAAAAATTGTAATATACCTGCAGGCAGCTTTAGTGTTGATAAGAAGAGAGAGTTAACATTTGTCCAGGAACTTCTGCCCCCCACCCTTTCTTACAGGAGAGAATACTGTACATGTAAGCAGTACATCACCTTTCATAAACCAACAATTACAAGATTTTAAACACCAGGTTTCACTTGACAGTGTTTGCCCAATGGTGCTCTGTAAACACAAATTTCATAGAGGGATTAGATGAAGGTACGTGACTTAATAATCATGCAAGTTTCAGTCTCCAGAAACAAAATGACCTTTCTCAGGTCTGCTCCAGAACAAGCTCTGCTGGCATTAAGAGACAGTTATCATTTACCCAAGGTTTAATTCCACACACCGTGCAAAGAACTTTATACAAGAACATTTCAAATCAAGCCATGATGATGAATTTCAACCTAAGGCAAGAGAGAGAGGTGAGATAACCAAGCTGCCATCAGTTGCTTCTGGCATGGATAGTAAACACCATTAGCAGTCAACTCTGCCAAACCACTATGCACTGCAGCCTCTGGGCTGCTCTATGACTAACATCAAATTTGATTGAAGAGAGCAACTCAGAAAAGTAATTTAAAGCAGACAAAGATGAGATGCATTTATTCTTCTCTAATAAAGTGCTTTGAAAATTAGCAATCAAAAAGGTCTTTATTGCACAAAAGGACCAGCGATGATCCTTCTGCAATACAGAATACTTACCTGCCTGATTCTTGCAGATCCTTCTGAGGAACCTGGAAAGTGCCGGGTATCCCTGGAGCAGCAGGGAATGAAGGAACTCCTGCCTGTAAGTTATATCACCCCAGCCCTGTCAATCAAGATAGCTGAAGAGTGAAACCAGGGAGAGAGAAAAAAGAATGTGGCAGTGCCCATGATGGAACGGGGGAGAGGGGAGTGTATTTTAAAAAAAAATGGAATCAGGAAGATAAGGTTTTTGTATTGCAGAAGAGACATTGCATAAAAGACTTGCCTGGTTGCAATTTGTTTATTTTTAAAGATTAGTTTATACATGGCAAGAGCCTGGAATGGTGCCTATAATAACAAATATATTGATTAATCCCAGGCACAATGATTTCAATTTTTGACAGGTTAGAATATATTTACAACCATGGTGTTCTAGATTTTATTTTTTTTCCTACAATGTATAAAATGTATCTAATATTTTACTTTCTTTATCTATTCCTAATGCTATGGCTGTGATTGACACTACCTCTGGGGTCATGACTTATTCCCGTGTATGTGTTTTGCCCATTCACAAAAGGTAAGTAATAATACTGCATAATAATATGCTATATTTGTGCACAAGGGATAAGATCAAATTTTAGGTTAAAGGAATAAAAAACTGTGGAGGTAAATATATTTTTTAATTCTATCAGATTTCTGGGGTGTCATAGCTTTTGTTTGAACTATGTATATCCTATGGTAGGATTTTGATAACATTTTTATTACTAAACTTTGGAATAAATTTTATGATGGTTTGTAAACATTAAATATCATAAAAGGTAAATATCCAACATTCATGCAGAATTATCACAAGATCAAGGAATTAAAAAAAAAAAACTTGACATTTTTACATTACATTTATGATAGTGTGATTTGTTGGTGAATAATTAATACCCCTGAAAATCCCACTTCATCTTCCTTTTCCTCATATAATTAAAATGTATGTAAACCTCAACAATACACATTTCTTGTCTTTCCCACTTTTGATCTGTTGAATACACATTGAAAGGTGTTGTTATATCTGTGTGATAAGAACAATAAATACTTGTTTAGGACTATCATTGCTGCTACAAAACATCACCAAAAAAAGAACTAACTGGTATAGTAATGGTGTCAAGGTTTTTAGGACCCCAGTGGGTATCTGCCAACCTCAAAAATGAAGTAAATACTAAAAAGTGAGCAAACAGTGTGACACGCTGTACCCAGAAGGAGAGGCGACGGCGGCTGCAGCCCTCTCTCCCTCCTGACTTTCATCTCCACCTCTGAACCTCCAGATCATAACCACTTAAGAAATCCCATTGTCACATCCTTGGTGGGGCTCATCAGTTTTGTATATATCACTTTAGCCTGGAATATTATAATACATGCATTTGCAAACGTGCGGTTACCCCTGAGGAAGCCTATACATGGCAAAACCTGGTTTATACTGAACTGTTGGGACAATATTTGGCCCACTAAGTAGATATGTATTAGTTGTGAACTGTCTAGCGCCTTTGTCATGGCCACAATTATACTTACTTTTGTTATGCTGTAAGATTTGTTCTCTAATTTATATTGTGTTTTGAGAATTTATCAATTATACAATACTTCTTGCCTTGAAACCCCACTGTTCACTTCCACCTTAGGGAGGAGTACGTGGAGGTGTTTATTAGTGATTACCAACGGTGACGCTGCTACTTCATTGATAAAGTATAAAAAAAGGGGGGGGAAAAGAACACTTATCTAGAACTTGGATATCAAGCATAAGGCTGAGCTCTCTGGATTGCAAGACTGGCTGAACAAAGAAAGAAATCATCTGGCATGTACATGAGATTCCAAATATGTATTTTAACTGAGTGAGCAGCTCCCTGGATGCTGCGAAGCTTTCAAATGTAAACATGAAACAAGGAACCTTGTAAATTAAAAATAAAAATGGATATAGAAAAAGGAGAAAGGGGACATTCAGCTCAGCGGGATGAAGCATTAACCTGCTTGAGCTTTACAATGACATCTCGCAGATGCTACGTGCTAAGCCATACCTCATTGTGCAATAAAACCATTTTATATTGCTGAAGATAGCAATGAATTCAGACAAGGGAAGAGTATTAAAAAGAGGGAAAAATAGATTATACTGTACTATGCAGAGTGTACAAATTCCACATATAGTTATTAATAAAACGGGTAAGCCTTTTAAATGCAGAAAAGAAATCAAGCTTAAGTCGGACACTCACAGCAAATTACTTTTATCTGACGTTTTACCAAAGCTTTATAAATTGCTCCCAAAGAGGCTGCTCTGGCCCTGCCGCCAATAACAAGAGGTCTCATTAACAGCTACGTTCACGGTCCAAAGACTCAAACTGTGGCGAGAGACATTCATAACACTTCCTAATAAAATACAATGAGTATTGTCTGAGCAAAACCAAAATTCTGCTCAGCAGATTACACAACATTGTGGTAATTATATGTATAACACCGAAGGCAGAATACCATTGTGCACCTTTGGTGCGTCACAGCTCTTCTCTTTGTAAATCTACCTTCAGTGAATCTCTTCTTGCTGACTTCTGGTGGTGTCACACAAGTGTTTCAAACCTTTCCCCACACTGCGACTCTTGCAGGTGACACAATGTCGGCAGAAAAAAAGGATAGCACATTGGCCTTTAGCGGCAGAAACTGCGGCAGCAATAGTTTTAGGGGCGGCCAGCTTGGTGTAGCAGGCCTTTGCTTCCTCACGTCAGAAATTCTATTATGGAGAACAGTGAGCATTAGTGTAGTTACATCATTAAACCTCCATCCAAATCTGCTGATTTTAATTCCACTTTAAAGCCTAATTACATCCAAGCTTTCTTTTTAGGTTTGGATACTGTGGGGAATATTTCATTATGTTTCTGCTAGAGACGGTCAGACAGGAAGGCACAGAAACCAAAATATAAATATGTCAGAACTTCTAACGATCCCTTGTTCTGCTAAAAATGTTTTGCTTTGTGCTCCTGTTGGAGAGCTTTCCCATTGCTTGCAAATCTCCTTAATATGGCAGACAGTAATATAAAAATGTGGAACTGACTGCAATGCTTATCTATACAATCAAAATAAAATATGTATGAGTTAAGAGTTGGGTTTAAATAATAAATAGTTAACTGGGTTAAAAAAAAAAAAAAAAGACAGGCCCATCAAGTTCAACCACTAGGGAAATAAACATATCCCGGATATAAAACCTTATGTACATAGCTGATCCAGGGGAAGGAAAAAAAAAAAAAACCCTGGAACAATTTGACTTTAAAGATAGGGAAAAAAAATTCCTTTCTGATTCCCTGAGGCAATCGGATGTTCCCTGGATCAAGTCTCTGTTGTCCTCACTTTAAAGCTTTAATACCCAGTTATATTCTGCGGTTCTAGAAAAACATCCAGCTTTTTCTTAAAGCAATCTATAGTAGTTTCTGAAACTACTTGCTGAGGGAGCCGATTCCACATTTCACAGACCTTACAGTGAAGATTCCCTTCCTTATCTGGAGCTTAAACTTCTTTTCCTCCAGACGCAAAGAGTACTGAAAATAAATACTAGTGCAGTGGAGGGGGAAAGCTGTAGGTGGCCCCTGTGCTGTGACCCAACTGTTCATTAACTACCTAAAAACAGCCGGGTGACTACGGAAAACTGCCAATTGTTGCACCTGGATAAAAGCGATTAGGGAGAACACTGCTAGCATTTCCTTTTGCTGCTAAGCCACGTGTCTCATACATCATGGCATTGTATAGTGAATATTAGATGTAATGTAAGGGTGATCTGGGCAGATACAAAGCTACAGATCACAGTTCTACACGGCGCAAAATGTGCAAGGCATAACCTATGAAGAAATATGTTTATTAATGTTTTGCCATTTCACAGTTAAAACCTGACATATGTGCTAGCCATTTACTTGATGCAGTCTCAACTTTTAAATTGTAACTATAAAAAAAGTAAATTATAAAGTGTTTGTGGACACATATTAAACACTGCTAATATTTATCACCATGTTTCTGTTCTACAGGTTCTCCCTTTTTACAGAATAAAACTGCTTTAGGAATAATGGGTGATGTTCAGGCCAAAAATGCAAGTTTAAAATGTGTGGGAAGGAAAAAAAACTGCAGCAGTAAAAGCATTAAAATATATCTATCTAAATCCAGGCTCTCTGTGCCGATTTGTTACCATTTTCTTTAGACTAAAAACACCTCCCCTATATGGTATGGAGATAAGGAGAGGGAAGAGGTGTTCTGTAATCCTAATACACTTACACTACCAGGGTGACAGCGCTACCATAAATACAATAAAGTGAGTAAGAGTTGTCACTCTAGGACACGACCCCTCCAAGCTCCAGCAAAATCCCCAGCAGTTCCACTTTAAAAACTTTATTAGACTTTAGGAGCACATTTATCCATTTTATTTTCCAAAGACTGAGCTTTATAGACATGTGTCTTTTTTCAGCCTAGCTAACTGAGTTCAAGGAGAGCAACAGATGATCAGCACAGCATAACACAGGCAAATTTATCAGAGACCTGACAATGAAAACAGAAGGCATTCATTCATTCTGTGCCTCCCAGAGAATGCAGACACTTTGTAAAGCTGAACAGCAATATGTTCTCTGAACATAATTAATTAATGTGCTCCATGCTAAAATTCTAAAAAAAAAAAATCAGAAATCCTCATTACAGAAACAACTTTTCCTAAGCAAAGCCAGTGCTCAGATGTGAAGATCAAACAAAGGATTAACAAGACGAGCAGAGGCTGGATCTATGGACTTTTATTTAGGATCTTGTTAAAAACTCAAGAATAGGCATGGATGGTCATAATTTTAAAAGTGAAAGTAAATGTAAAAAATTAATGAACTGCAAGCAGGCAGGTTCTTTATTCCAGAAGTAGAGAGGCTAAGTCTCTTCTACCATAAAACAAATGTACTTGTCTGTAAGCTGAGATGCACTGTTGTTTAGTGAACAATCCCAACAATGCCAGGTGCAAAGGATAATCAAATTCCCATGCGTATGCTCGTTAGTTGTGTCACTGGGGCCTAGCAAATCAAGATGGACAAAGATACCAAACCCAGGAAAGAACAAATTGAACATGTTTGTACCAGCAAGGAGAAGTGTGTTTGTGAACCAGCAGGTAATGCCCTTCATGCAATATGGATCCTACGCACTTTGGGGAAGACGTAGTCTGTCCTTCTTGCATGAAGGATCCGACGCACTTGCATTTATTTATTTATTTACTTTTGGGCTTAGTTTTACTTTAGGGAAGAATCGCAGAAAATCCATTAGGAAAACATAGTGTATGATGTTTAGAATTTTAATGTATTATTGCTAAGACCTGGATGTTTTGTATATAGGAGGATATCCCCTGCATCCTTTTGACAAGAAAAAGAGTTTTAATAAATTCCATGCATATGATGTCAAATGTTCCTAAGGTGCACTATAGGATAGAAGCACTATTGTGGTTGCCTGGAACGGCACTATAATAATCGGGATGAAATACAACATAAAAAAATGAGAGAATGTACACCAGCTCATTGTAAGAGACTTCTGGTGGGATTCTGGTGGGATTTATGGCAAGAGCTCCAAGCTCTTGCCATAAAGACATGGTGGTAAATCTGTGCTATCTGAAAGTGTTGGAAAACAAAGTAGGGCTAGGCGTTTCCTTTTATTGTGAATAAGATCGTTGTTTAAAAAAAGCTTAAAAGAGCAAGGGACCAGCAAGAAAAGAAAAGAAATCCCCTCCTTGCCCCGGAATGACCATTTTAACAACACATGTGGTTCCTGTTAAACTTGGCATTGGCATCTAGGCATTAACTAACTTTTGGGCAATAAATGATTTCCAAATCCTTATACTTTACATGTGCCTCAAACTTCTATGGCAGCTATGATATCACAATTCTAAAACAACAAACTCATTACAATACATAATATTGTCCAAATACAAGTAGAGTGGGTATTGTGGTATTGAAACTTGGTGTGATTTGTGTATTCCCCACACATGTGCAGTAATCCTCCATTAAACCACTTCTGCCTTCTTGCCTCTGTGCAGGAGATTCCTGTAAGTTCGGTCATGGACATATTCGGCTGACCTTTTTTCATTGTGCATGGTTACAGGTCTTACATCCGGACTTCAGGTAGTTTTCCCCAATCAATCGTTTTGGATGGGCCTGTAGGTTCACACCCAAAGCTCTGCTTGCTGTACAATCATTGTATCCCTTACTTTTACCAAGCAATATCTGTCTTAGCAAAGGCATTTGATGCCCACAAAGTAAATTTATATCCTTTGTGGACATTTAGAAATACAAATGAAAATGTTTGTTCTCAGAGCTCAGTTTGAGGAACAACAGAACGACGTACACCAACAGCTTTTAGTATTCTGTAATATTTTGTGATGTGAGCTGAAACAACCTCTGATAAATTTCTCTGGATATGACTGAGATAACAATGAATTGTTATTTGTTGAATATATACATTTTAAAAATTCAATGAAAGTGTTTTGGAGAACAAAAATCACAAAAGCAAACTATATAATCCATCAAGCAAACAGCAATGTAAACTGAGGCATGAAATATTAAATCTTACCGGTGCTGGTGCGCCTTCGTTCACCCCAAACACATCTCGTCTCTTCACTGTAAAAATCTCCAGGTCTCGGCAGTCATCATCGTCATCTTCCTCATTCGTAAAATCAAAAGCGGTCTTTAACTTCTCATTGCCCTCCTTATCCTCTGAATCATCTTCTTCATCACTGGAGGAGTCAGTCCTCTCTCTGGCAATTTCCATGGAAGTCTTTCCTCCAAGCTGGGCTTTGAAGCTCTCGATTTCTTCATCACTGACAGTACCGGCTTCATCTTGCTTCTCGCTAGGTCCTGAAGCTGAAGGCTGAGAACTTTGTGCTTTCTGGAGGAAACGAACTCTGGGGGCAACAGCAAGACCCAAAGACCTAGAAAGTAACAACAAGTTCAGTGCAAAACACTTTAACAGCTGCACAGATCCTGAGACTCTCCGCAGTTCATAGCTGACACTGACAGCCCTAAGCCTAGGATCAGACACGTGGCAAGAACAAATATTTCTGCACAACTCCTGGTGGCTGGCACTTTGGCAGCCACTTGGCCACCTGCACTATTAGTGGCAAATTTAAAAGTGGGTGTGATGAAGCAGTAACTGCTCCACAACCTCATTGCCAATATAAACAATGCTTTATCCTTATTAATGATTGTGATCAGAAAGGTTTTCGACAATGATTTTTCTGCTTACAGGAAGCAAAGCAAAATCCATGCAATGATGACACATCAACAAGTAAGTTATTTTCTCCTTCCCCACCCAACTCAAAAGCACAACAAAATGATATGTAGACTTGTGTAAGGCTTTCAAACCTTCTTGTGTCTGTAGTATCATGCTGATTAGACAGCAAACTGAAAGAGTAGGCATTTTAATTGTAATCAGGATAGAGACTGCGAGGTGACACAGAAAGCCACAAAGCCGAACCAAAAAAAATGGGTGTCCCCTACCTAGCAAAAATGGCTAAACTACAAATACATTAGCAAGTAAAACAAAGGACATACATTTACAGAAACACCCATCCCTACCTAAACCAAAACTCCAAGGAGATCTTTACTGTTGGGCATGCCTGGCACTGCACCCCACCACCCACTGTAAAAGCTAAGTCTACCTAGACTTTGGAAGGCCCATCTGCACCCTACAAATACCACCACTGGATGCCAGCCAGTTCTACTGTTACAGAACCTATAGTTATTCTCACTGTATATACTTCTGTTATATTTATTGACATTCCTAATGGCGTTGGAGAGGAGAAGCCAGACCCCTTGGTTACTCCTTTATTCTTTTCTGTCCCTGTGCAAAAAGCTGAACTTCTAATAGGAAGCAAATTCATGAGTGCAGGATTATATCTGAATAATAAAGAGGAAGCAAAAACTTTTTTTTTATTTTAGTATGACTAGGAAAAGATTAAAAAAAACTTTAATTTTGTATTATTAATTTATTTTGCCTTGATCCTTTAGGGATATTTTCCTTCACTTTCAAGAAATTTAAGTTTAATATTCCCAAACAATTGCCCTAAAGACACATTTTCCAGTCTGAAGATTCTCTACACCTCTCTCTGTTGCCAACTCAAAATATTGCATATGTCCTTACTTTCTGTTCCAGTGGTAACCAGTCCAAGGACAATAGAGCCAGCTAAGCTCTGCCTAGGGGACCCTGAAATCCATAAAAACTAGGGAGAGGTGTTACCACTCTTTATCCGAACTATTTTTCATAATGCCATTAGATGTGCTATATTTATGGTGTTTTGCAGTCTTTTTTGCTGTTAAGGATGAAGCAAGTTCCTGTGTTTTAACCATTAAGGTTCACCATTTAACCATTATTCATTTATTCAGCAGCTTGAAGTTTTGGGTTACTTTGGGAAACTTTACCCCCTTCCTTCCAGAAAGATGCATACAATTGTTGGATGATAAAACATTAGTGGTGCAAGACAATTTTATCCATTAATTCTTTACCTTTCGATAATGTCTTCCTGTGGAACAGAAATGTCCCCAATTAATTCAGGATACTAATCACAAGAGATCAACAGGGACAGACTTGGCGTGGTTCCTGCAGCTGAACTAAGACACAAAACTGGCAGCAAGGGCATAGTAGCGTGTTGAGCGATAAAGGGCATCCCTCCTGGTGCAGAGGTTATCCTGCCACACTACATAATTAAAGATTAAATTGTTCTAATCACAAGTTACATTCTGTTCCCATAACCAGATGGGCCATGTGTGTGGCTGCTTCCGTGTGACATTTAGGTCGCAGAGCGGTCCTTGTGAGTCATCCTGTCTGCACACAGCATGACCGCTACAAATGTTCCATGGAAAAAATAAACCTTTAAAAATCTTATGCTGGCCATACATGTGTAGTACTTTCACCGAATAGGGAAGAACATTAAGAACAAACTTTAATCAAATAAAATATATATAACACAGAGCTATAGCACTGCTAACACAATCATATAAATCTTGGTGCCTTTGCATTTCTGGCACAAATGTCTGACACACTAGCTCTTTACCTTGTGAACTGGTAAAATATTACAATGTTACAGTCTGAGAATTGGGGGAAAAGGACTCTGAGAAGTGCTTCTTACTACGTAAAACAAACTAATGGCGTCTCAGCTTAGACAAAATCTCTGACTAGAGTTTAAGGACTGCTTTTATTTATTATAAAATATTACGGGTACGTAAAATACTGAAACCTGTAATATAACTGTACAGTAGCATATATATAATGATTACTTTGTGCTGGATTCAATACAGATATTTCGTATTGAATCCAATACAAGAAAATTGGAATTTCCCGCCACGCTCACTTGCATGCACCAATGTCACCTGGGAACTCCCATGGAAGGTCAGCGCACTCGCCGGGGGAAGAGGACGCGGCCCGAGGATGGGATCCGACAAGCAGGACAATGGAGGACGCCAGTGGGACCAGGTAAGTCATTATTTTTTATGTTTTTAGCTACCCCAGGTGTGGCTTCAGGTTACCGCTTTCAGCAGGTTTTTTTTTACCCCAAGCCACAGGAGTTACCGCCAGGGTGGTTAACACTTTAGTATCACTTCCTTATCATATCTTTGACGAAGAAAAAAATACAAGATGAATACAAATACGTCAGGAAACAGGAATTGCTTACCGGGCATATTCTGCAAGAGGCAGTTTGGAGACATCAAAAACTTCCTTATTCTTCATAAGGTAAACCGCGCGCAGATAAGACACAAAGCACTGTGGGCAAAAATATTTTATTAGATTAGAAAAGTCTGATATATATGCTCTGCATAGGAAGCTATGTACTATGGAATAGGTCTCTGCCCCTGAGGAGCATGTGGTTTAAATTTTATGCCATACTTAAAGTGGTAATTGCATGCAATACACAAACTAATAGCCCATGTTTAGCTTGCACAAGGGTAGTGTATGCAGCAAGCTTTTAGAAAGCTTTCAGCAAACTTCAAGCAGCTTAGTTGAAGACTTAAAAGTAGCAATCGTTGCAGTTTGCAGAGGTTAAAAACTAAATTTTTAGGTGGGCCTAATGTCACTTTAAACAAGGTACTCAAAGGCTTCAGTAAGCTTCTGCACTGGTTAAAGATTTCTGAAAGTTGGCTAGCTGATTTTTTCTACAATGACCATTACAGTGCATTAAAGACGCATGCCAGGTAATATTTGATAACAGCAGAAAATGATGCACCCAGCACAGCTGCCACTTGTTCACACATCTCAGGGTATGAAAGCTGCTGTTCTCACCCAGTTCTAACAATAGCATTAGCACACCTTTTACTGAACAATTATATTAATATTATTATCATTCTGTATTGAATTTACAGAATGCAAGGTGATCTGTGATTGGCCAACAAGACAAGTATCTGGACCTCACTTGTTATCTTTGGAGAAGTAACATTTACATATCATTGCCTTATTCATCCTGTGTCTTTTCCTCCATCCTGACCACCCCTGACTGCCCCCTCTATCTTTGATGGCTCCCATTCTGTCTGGTCCCCACTGCATCTTAGCAGAACCCTCCATTCTGCCTGTCCTAGCTGGTCCCTGCTTCCCTGACTGTAGCCCTCTGTCCAGGTCACACCCTTTCCACCCCCTCTCCATCCCAGCTGGATGCATTATGCTGGATAGCCTATTATAAACACAATGATCACTGTTAAAAAATATGATGTTCAATTGAAGCGACTTATCTCACATACATACCCTCTGTGCCCTCTCCTTCATTTCCTGCTCCTGGGCCAAGAACGCTTCCAGCCGCCCTTGCACTTCCAACAGCTTTTCAGGGTTAATTCTAAAAAATGAAGCAAAGAGAGACCGTATGGTAATGAATAGGAGTTATAGAAAAACTGACATAGTGCTGTAATTCAGCTGTTCAATCTAATTTACTTTTAATTTGTTTTTCAATTAGTGTATAATGCGTAATCTGCTTTTAGCATATTACAGGGTTTTAATTTTAATAATTGGGGGGAAAAAGTATTTAGCTTTAATAATAATGATGAATAATAACAGTAAAGTAGTCTGCATTATTCAATCATTAAAATTTGCATTTTAATCTGTTACTAAGCAAGAGGAGGGAGCCATTAAAGGAACAATATCTTTCACGCAATTCTCATAGTAGGAGCAGATGAAAGGGGATTGGTGCGAAGGGGCAACTATTGTCCATAGCAATTAGCCACAGGTAGGTATTTCGGACATAGTTTGTAAAGCTAGCTAGCGATTTTTAAAGGATCACAAAAACCAAAATGTATTCTGGAAATCATATGTGGTTAAAACCTGTAATAAAAACATTCCAAACCATATATACTCAAATATAAACCAATCTAAATTAGAACCAAGATACCTAATTTTACCTGAAAAAAAAAAAAAGAAAAACTACACTGACAATTAAAAACCTAGAGCACACAAACAGTAATTAATAAATATAGCAATAAAATTGATATGAACAAATACGACCTTTATGTGTTGTTTACAAAAAAAAATTTTAACATAAAATCCCAGATCTTAGTCTGTATATCTTTTACCCCCATTTTACAGGCAAAGTGTTTTGAACTTTTGAGTTGATTACGATGGGTCAACTTAGTTTTAAATGATCTGTTGATCATTATTGTTGGCCACCAGTAGATGGTGCTGTGTCCACAGGTAAAGTGTTACACTATGTTATAATGTCTCTGATTATAATAGTTTGTTTAAAAAAAGAAAAGAACACTTTACATAAGAACTCGACTCCATCTACTGATGTAACCTGAAAATAAACAGAGATTTTGATTTTCTAAGGGATTTTAATTATCTTAGATTATACTCACATATTATAAAAACTTTTTTTATTAGTTCACCTATAAAACATAACGGCATCTGCAACAAGTGCAAGACTACAATTTTCAGATTTCAAAGAATGACATATCCCCCTATTACAGTAAAAACTTTGGGTGCACATGAGGAGGACAGGACTTGTAGCTGTAGGAAGTAGGTGCTGAGCAATTGGCTGCGTTACAGAATAGGTTTCAGAATTTGTAAGCTTTAGTTACAGGTAATTTACACTAACCAACATGAGAATTTGCATTGCATGATTTTGGGTTTAGTTGGTGTTCAACTGTGTTGCGCATGACATTGTTGTCGTTGTTTTAAATATGGTGCAGACGTATGGTGAATGCCTTCAGCAGTCTTGTAGAAGTGATGCCTGCGTTTTAGCCTAAACAGTTAAAACGGATTAGTACATTTTTTGGGTTTTATTTGCTATCTGGGGACCTATGTGTACTATTATGGTTAGTTACATTATCAAATAACAAAGGCATCAGCTGCAAAAGTATTAATTAGTGTCATCAAATCTGCAGCTTTTATTAAATAAATACCTAGTGGTCCAGAAATGCAAGTTCTTATTCTGTATTTTCTCCAGAATTTTTTTAACCTGGGCGGGAAGAAGCTGTAGGCGGGTGGAAGCCCCTGTATTGTGACCCAAATTTTCAGTAACTACCCAAAGACAGCTGGGTGGTTACTGAAATACGCTGGGTGGTGCGCCTGGCTAAAAAGGGCTGGAGAGAACACAGTTGCTGATACAGGATGACAACACTATATCTGTCTCCCAAATGTGGTTCTATGTCGTCACCCTGGCTTGTGATAGAGACTACCAGTGGCTGGTTCAACATGTAAATTAAAATTATCCCGGTCACAAATCGGGAAGCATACCACAGAAAATGCCATGCATGCATCATTGTAGTCCATATAGGCACGAAGTGGCTGCAAAAAAAAATCCTACAGGAAAATCAGCAGCAATGGAATGGAATGTCATTTAGTTAAGGTTTACATCCACTTTAATGCAAATTCCAGGCTTATCAGCAGTTTTCCAAACACGCATACATTTGCACTGTTCGCCAAGTTCGTTCATCAAGAAAACTAACAGCGGTCACTGATCCCAGCAGAGATGAATACATACTTGATTTCGTTAATGGGCACTTTTTTCTCCTCCAGCTGTCGGACCATCCCCTCCACTTCAGAAGGCAACAGAACCAGCAAAGCCTCTCCGCCCTCCTTGTACCTGCCGGAACAAAAACACAGCAAGGACACTTGGTAATCGGAGAAGAAGAAATGAATGAAAAGTCCGCAGTCTGCCAGGGAGATGAATAATAACCAAACAGAGTGGAGCTGGCAGCTGAAGGAGAGCACGAGCTTCTCTTTAAACACAAAGTCAAATGGAAGAACACTGAATTAGGCCGCTGTTTAATATTTCTTTAATCCCAATCACAGATGTCTGTTTCTGAAATGTCATGTTAACCCTGGTTCCCAAAGTGCAATGAAGGAACACAGCTTCAATAGAAACGCAGGGTGTTATAGTCTAACAAAGAGGAGTAGGCACTTTAAAAAATTTACCACTTTTTGTGTTTTTTTTTTTTTTTTTTGCAATAAAGGAAGAAAGGGTTAGAATCTAAGTCAAGTTATTTTTCTGTGTCCCTACTCAAGAGATGTATCCCCTTTATTTGTCTGGCTGGCACATTGGGCCTGATTTTTTTTAAAGTTCTCCAAGACTAGAGTGGGTTAGATTATCATGGGCTGTGTTCTTCCCAGACCCTTTTAGCCGGGTGCACCGCCCAGCATTTTTTCGTGACCACCCAGCTGTTTTTGGGTGGTCAGTGAAGAGTTGGGTCACAATATAGGGGCTGCCAACTGCCTACAATTTCTTACACATCCTCCATCAATGTAAATGAGACATCAAAAAGATCTCCAGTCAAACATTAACCATTTAGTGATTCACCTATGGTATATTCACTTCTCTAAGACTTCATTTAAGTCAGTGATGTGAAATTTAGACAATGTGAATAAACTGCCAAAGCACATGTGCAGCAGCTGCAGATAGGGACACACATTATCACTACAATACTTGGAGGGATTATCCATTATAACTTTGTAATTACATACAAAGTTTCACTAATACAACAGCTAATAGGGATTGCTGCAGTCAAAGAAACCTAAAAGTAAAAAAAAATTACTTTTATCCCTTATCAACCCCTATAAATAATAAGACTTCTATATTTATATACTTTTTTTTTATTTATGGTTTTTAACCTTTTTTCCTGTTTGCATCTTTTTTAACATTGCAAAACAAGAAAAAGTACAAAATGTTAGGTCTCCTTTGTCTGCAGATTACAAAACAATAGGGCACAAAGAAAGCCTAGTTTGGTTATGATGTCAAAAAATCAAGGTATCTATTGCTTTGTTATCATTTGTAGTGGCAATGTAATTAAACCCATAGCAGAAACATAAAAAAAACTGTTTTGGTCTATAGGGGGTTATAAAGGAAGGAGAGAATGAGAAAGAAAAACGAAAATGAGTAAAGAAAAAAAAAACATAAAATTTTAACATTTTAAATTATTCTCTATTGGCTGCCACAAGGCAGATTGCTGGAAACTCATTTTACAGGGTGGCTGAAGGTGAATCCTGAGTAACATTTAGTTAATGAGCAGTGCTCCAGTAAACCCTGAAGCTGTGCAAGTTCATATTTTGTAATACAATAAACAGCTCTATTAATCATAAAAAGCAGTTTATACTACACATTTAGGGTTATAGCCAATGTCATTCAACTGACTTTCCTTGATTGTAATAGGGAGAAGTCAAGGTTCAGGTTCAGAAAATGACAGCAAAGAATAGCCACCCTTTTATACAATACTAAAAACATGGTGATAGGTTCACTTTACCAGAAAGTATGCTTTCTATTTGAAGAAAATTCCTAAACAGCCATCACAGAAGCAAGCACCTCATTGTAAGATTTCCCAATATTACTGTTCAGGAGGCAACTGAAACTTTTGACTTTACCCTCACTTTTCATTTCTGGTGACACTGATGATCGGGACAAATATACCTTTCAAGAGGAGATAAAAAGCAATAAAAACCCGACAGTGGTTGTGACCTCTTACCACTCTAGAATGAAGGACTCCCTTTGAGTAATCATTTTACATATACATAAAGATTATTTCAGTATTTCAGAAATTCTATTCTATTTGTAGCAAACGTAGAAAAGACTAATGACTTGGAAAGAGATTTGCCAAAATAGCAGTTTTTATGTTTACTGCTCTCTAAAATTTCCTCTATGAAATATAATGATGGTCTTATATTCATTGAAAGCAACCCTGTAAACAATTGTCAATTTGACCATTAGAATTCCATATCTTATATAAAGACTGTAAATACTCTTTCACCAAATGCCACTGCAATCCTAAGAAATCAGTGTTCAACCCAGGCAGGAAGAAACTGTAGGCAGGTGGCAGCCCCTGTATTGTGACCCAACTCTTCAGTAACCACCCAAAAACAGCCGGGTGGTTACTGAAATGTGCCGGGTGGTGCGCCCATAAAAAAGCGGCTGGGGAGAACACTTAAAATAATCCCCCTAGTTCTACAGTAAATCGGATACCTCTGGTAATGTGCAGCATAGAACACAAAATACTTGTGTTAGTATATAATAGAGGGGGTTAGTGGGATTAGCACCCCCTGAGGTGTCAACTCCTGCAAAGACTTCAGGGGAGCCATTCTCATCAATGAAACAGGCTCATCTAGTGACACAGGCAGCAGGGAGATATTGACAACCTTCTTTCAATGTAAAGCTTTGGTTTATTCTTCTGTTTAATGCCATAAAACCACTTTCATTGTGATGAAGAAAAAATACTACTATAGGTTTTATTAATGATTAAATGACAATATTAATTTCTTATATGCTGTTAATGGTATTTGTATAATAAATGGGTTTATTTGCTGAAATGACTATTATTAGAACACAATGCTGAAGTCTCTATATTCTTGAAATGTCTTACTGTGAAAGAGAGAGTTTGACCTAACACACACGAGCAGGTTCACTGCCAACTTTGTATTTGACCAACTAACTAATGTAGTAACGGACAGGACATAGGTCGTAAAATACTGCATACTCATGTAAAATATGCTGCCCTTATATTAACTTTTCTGCAAAGAAAAGCATCAGATGTCTAATGAGAAACACTCAATCGTTTGTATGTTTAATACGTCTTCTGTACATATCTGATCTGTCACAACTAGTTGGATTATAGAACAAAAAAGGAAAGAACTAAAAAAGCGCTTATGATCATTTGGCTGTTCCTTTCAGGATCGCTTCAGGTATAACCATTTTATCCAATCAGAAATATGATCAGACATAAAAATCTGACCCAGTTCTTCTTAGAGGAACTACTAAGCTTTGATTAAAGCCCAACTCCCCAAAACAGAACGCCTATATCCTACTCATCTAATATTAATCTCCTCCTTAAAATAATCCCCCAAAAATACTCTGCTCTAGTCCTACATCCTGTGAGCCCAGGACAAGCCTTCCTGATCAGTCAGCCCAATACAAGGGATGTGCATAGCACACTGCTAATTGAGAGGCAGTGACTTGGCATTGACAACCTGAGACAAGGTTTACTGTTACTAAAAAGATCACCAGGCAAGAAATTTGCAACAGATTGACAATAAATGATTGGTTTAAAAACCTGTAAATAATGTTGGAAAATTGATTTGGGGGTTTACATATTGGCTACGTTGCAACACAATTTAAATACATTCTCTTTCAGATAACCACAGTGAAAGGATAGAATATTTTTAAATCTTATGCCATTTTCGGAGCACATTTTATAAATTTCACTGCAATAAGATTATCCAAAACAATCAAATATTTCTTTTTCCCAAGAGCAGCAACAGACAGTAATATTTTCACCGAACAAAGGCATTTCTAAGGAGACTTCAGCCTAAAATGGAGATAAATTTAGCTGATGATATGAAGTTTACAGCTTGAGCCTGTACTGTCCTCTTGTGGCAAAGGAATTTGGGAAAAGTAATAAATGTGCAATTGATTAAGGGAAGCTGATCATTGCTAGAAGACTCATCTCAGATTGGTTCTAAGCATTAATAATTTAGAAGCATATTGTTCATTCAATGAGTTGCACAGAAAAAGAACAGCTTCCCCCACCTCTTAGATGGTAAGCTCTTCTGGGCAGGTACCTCTCCTCCTCCTGTGTCACTGTCTGTATCTATCTAAATCTACCTATTTAATGTACAGCGCTGAACCTTCCTGCCTTCTGCACATTTCTGCAGATTAATCAGGATGCCTATCATAGTCCTGAACAAATAGAAATGCATGGAATGTATGGCTAACAGCAAACTCTAACACTGCCTGGAAGGGTTTAAGTTTTGCCAGGCAGAATTACCTGGGAATTTGGAAACCTACAAACCTGTAAGTAATCCCTAATGAATGTACACTGTGTAATATGTTGGCACTATATAAATACTGTTGTTAATAATAATAATAATAATTAATATTAAAAATATTAATAAAAAAGTTCCTCATCCTACCCCTACAGATTCTTTTTTGGAACAAGGAAAAACTCACCACCAAAACTGTTTGTCCTTCACAAGTCATAAGACCTTTAGGATGTTCAGACTGACAGTAAGATTGCAGCATAGTTTCCACTTTCTCATGCCTTTGAACGGCTTCCTTTGGCAGCTAAATAGTGAGTGAACGGGCTGTGAAATGTGCAAGTGTTGGTTTCTTAAAACAAGCACAGTGGTGCCAGCTGCAGGTGACAGCCTCTGAAAGATGGGTGGGATGGGTGGAAACACTTTTTTCCTATCTACATAACTACCCTAATGCTGTTCACAAGCTTAGGAGTTCCACGTTCCAATTTATAGCTGACCTGTAGTCAGTCTTCAGTCTTATAGAGTTGTAGAGTCCTCTTCTGCACATTGTGAGCTGTCAGCTTACAGCACACTTTCCAATCATCCAACCAGTCCATTGCCCATCCCATTCACTGGATTTCAGTTCTTTGTATTATAAAAGTTCTTCAACACATATAGACATTACCTAGGTTGGAATTACAACTTTTCTAAACTGTACAAACTTTTTTATGGGGGGTGTACATTCCTTGTAGTTTGTAGCTGTCAAAAAAAAAAATCTGGAATGCATTCATCCAAGAAAAATGTCCAGTCTGCTTTTGGCTATATTTTGCCATTTAACCAACCAGCCCATTAAAAAGGAAGGACTTTCTATTAAACCTGCCAGTTATAGATTATAAAAAGTGGATTTGCCTAAAAGGTTTCATTTTTCTAGCATACAGAATGAAAGATCAGTTTTATCAATCTCAATTTCTATCAGTTAACAATAGTTCATCTGTTGTATACAATGGAAGCATTCATTTTGGAAGCTTCAACAGATTGTTAAAGAGTGTCAAAGAATTTCCATTGCATAGGAGGACCAAACCTGAGGATGGGCAAATTAGCTCCCCGGACAAAGATAAACATACTACATAAACCCGTACATGTTCTCATAACTACAAGAGTTATTACTCTGCCAGTGGCTGGACAGTGCATGGGCTGCACATAACAATGACCATCACACAACCACTTCTAAAGTCCACCACATTAAATAGACCATTTAGCAGCAACTTTGAACATCCAATTGTATATCTGTGAGATTTATCCACTAGCAAAGTCTAATACAGGTCAAGCTACTCACCATGCATGGACAGATGGAGTGAACAATTAGTACCTCCTGCTAAGGCTTTTAGGTAGATATTGCTTTCACTGCAAATAGGATACACTTTTTTATTTTAGTAGCCTGGAAAAGGGCTACACACGGTTTTACAAAGTCCATAGTCATGTCACTAGCTGTCTCTAAAAGTGGCTCACAATCTCATGTCCCTACCTATTGTTATATGTAATTAGAACAGTCTAAGGTCAGTTTGGGGGAAGCCGATTACCTAACTGCATGTTTTTGGAATGTGGAAGGAAACTGGAGTATCTGGGGAAACCCATGCAAACATGGGGAGAACATTCAGATTCCATGCAAATAGCGCTGCAAAGGTCAGAGTGCTAACCTCTGAGCCACTATGCTACCCCGTACAGAAACAACTTGGGTAACTGGCTGGATTCAGCAAAAGGACCAAAGACTGAGGCAGAAACGGAGCAACAGTGCTACAAGCAGCTACAAGCAAACTTTTCTGGCACGTGACATGCTTACACTCAAAATCCTGAGCCAACCTCAATCTAAAAAGTTCAGCTGCAGTAGGCTTTATTTCTTTTCAAACTGACAGAATGTATTTTTATATAAAAAGCATGACTCAAGCCTCCAAATGTGTGACAAGGTTTTCTAACCTTTTTAAATTTTCTTTTTTCATTAATCATCAACTCAAAATATAATCACTCATTTTAAATTATGACACAAAAAAATTAGAAAAGAAATAGGCACAAAGCAGAAGCAAAGTTTTTTTTGTTATAATCATAGTCTTTAGAGGGTTACTTCTTAAAAAGTGAAAAATAGAGGCTTAAAAATTCATTACTGCTAATCAATATGGCATAGCGTGAATGCTGATTACCAGGCAGCTTGGTCGCAGTAACGGCACGCCACTCACCAGTGCTGCTCTCGTCTTGTTAGTAAAGCTATTTTTCATCAAAAAATCCAATTCTGCAAACACCAAAGCAAAAGCGTCCGATGTAAATAGGATCTGACAGTAAACAGGACTAACAGCTGGGCCAGAAGCTCAGATATTGATACGTTTGTTAACCATGCGGCTTAGCGATCTCACCCAGTAGCTGCATTTCAGCTACAGACACCATGTCAGAGAGAAGAAATGCTTATACTGACAGTAGATAATGCAGGATCCTAATTAGTGCTGATCATTAATTAAGGTTTTATGTGGGACAATTAAACACTCTTGTGGTCCATGAAACTTTCAATGAAGTCTTAGCAAGCTCCATTAGCAGCAGCTATTAAACTGTAATCCAGCTCTCATGCAATATGCTAACAATAGGGAGATGGCAGTAAAGCTATAGAGAAGATAAGCCTAATTCATACAAAGGCTACCCTTACGTTTTTCTTCCCATCATTTCAAGGCAAGAGTCCACAGATTAATTGGACTTCAATCTCCGGGTTCATGTATTACAAATAATCGAGGGACCCTTAATACACCTCATATACTAAGCACTAAGCTTGTGTTTTAAGTGTCAGTAAGCCCAAAAATGTTTTATTTAATATAAATACCTGGGTTTACACTATTGAGCAGTTCATTGATGTAGGTGGCAACCTAATATTAGCCTATTCTCTGTGTGCATGCTCCAACTTCTCTCCCTGGAAGTACACTGCTTCCTGTATTATCATAAAGTAATACTTGCTCACGTAACTGCTTAACATTTATTATTATTTATTAGCATACTATTGTAAAGATCCCATTTGTTCTGCTAAAATAGGTCTGACCCATGAAGGAATGGAAGACATTTGAAGGTGTCCTATGGTATTTGGTACCAAGACGTTAACCGCAGATTCAGAATTTCCACTTGGCTGCAATTTATCCCTTAGTGCACCCAACAGCCACATATAGCCAGGTAAAAGATGCACAAGTATCTGGCCATTTACATGATCCAGTTCTGCCCCATTCCAACTGTAGATGTTTTTCATCAGTGAAAAGGGGTAACCATGGGTACCCTACACTGCTCCATTAGCAGCAAGTTTAATTTTCTGTGCATTTTTTGAAACATTAGATTTTCTGTAGAATCAGAGCATATGGGTTTCTCCAATACCCAACCCCGCCTGTGAATCAGGGAGCTTTGATTGCTCATAACACGGCGTAAAATTTCCAGTTGTCCCTTATTGGATCACTTTTGGTAGGCATTAATCACTGCATCCAGGAACCCCCATCAAGACCTGCCAACATTTCACCTTCAAAATTTGACTGTCTCTGCCTAACATTTTCAAGCCATGGACAGGTGTAACCATAACACGACAATCAATATTGACCAGTTGTTTACAAACTTTCAGAAACTACAAGACAAACAAGTAATGTCATCCCTATCCTTACATCATTTAGTGACTACGTGCACTGAAACAAGCATACACATAAAAGGGGATGGGGACAAACTCTAGGTCAGTATAACACTTTGTAGCAGAGACAGGTTTTGGTTAACAAGTCTGATAACAGACATATGACATAATTCCTTCATTAGAACCTTGTGCAAAAATCGAGAATTTCCAGTCATTCTTACATTTACCATCATTGAACTAGACTGATATATGAAAGCTAAAATTGTTTAGGTAAAACAAACAATCCACTACGGTAAAAAGAGCTTAACTCTTCTCAGGACCCAAGCAATGTAGAAAACATCCATTGACAAGTCAAAGTTGAAATGTCTGGCTTCAAGTGTACCCTCTAACAGATCAGGATTTTGGTCATTTCTCTACCCTTCCTATTTACATGCAGATCAGTAAATGACAATAAGAAAATGGCTGGGTATTTTTCTGCAGGTTTCCCTGCTTCCAAAGAGTCTATTACTTTTATTTTCAGACCATCAGCTGCTTACAGAAAGTATTAAAACTTTGGAACTCTTTTCATCTGGTATGTATCTATATCACATTTAGGACCTGGTGGAGAACACAAACAACACTGGTGTATAGACTACAAGAGAGGATGAGAGGTAAAACCATCTTTTTCTTTCTTTATCTCATTGGGGAGATTTCCTTTTACCTTCTGTCTTGGAAACACGAAAGCTAAGCAAAGTAAAGGAATAATCCTTTCTTAGATCCTGGCCACCAGAATATGGCTTCCCATTGGAAGATTTCTCATCTCTTGTTTTGCTGATAATTGTAAACCTTTAGGATTTCTCATCATGGGTTTCCCTTCATATATCACACCAGAACAAACAGCAAGAATAATTCTCCCAAGTAGGGACACAAACAATTAACTCCCGACAAGGGTTGAAAATCCTTTCCTTCTGATTCCATAACTCAAGCAAAACAAACAAGCGTTCCGTTTGGCAGTCGGGCTTTTAAAAGCGGAGAATAAGCAATGTCGAGGAAATGCTATAAAAGGTCGCTGCTGCGACATTTGTTGAATGCAGCCAAGGCTTGCATCCCCCCCC
>NC_092858.1:31633015-31633536 GCF_032062135.1 Pyxicephalus adspersus
AAATAAAAATAAAAAAAAGCGGAGAATAGAGGCACTGTTAACCTAAATAGAATAAGTGATTTCCTCTTTCTAAAATGGCAAAAAATGTCTACCAAAACTAATACCCACTGTGGTTTAGGATGTTATAGTCAGATAACATACAGCCAGTTATATTTATGTCTTTATGTGAGGATTTTGTATGATTTGATTTCTATATGATTTCTGTTACCTCTGACTATAAATAGTAAATGGCAGCAGAGATTACACACATTTCCAGTGTTTGAACACTGACATACCTGGCTGTCCTCCCAACCCTGTGGATATAAGTGTTCGCATCTTCAGGGCAATCAAGCTGGAGCACCCAGCTAACTGCTGGGAAGTCTGCAAATAAAACCATGAAGGGGAAGCAGTTTTATTTTCTGTTTTTGCACCTTGTAAATATTATACACATTATATAAATTTCATTATATTAAAGAACAAACAGATCTCATTTTACTTAATTTTTTTTCAAAACTTCTGCACAGTTATTATTATTATTATTA
>NC_092858.1:31635745-31639054 GCF_032062135.1 Pyxicephalus adspersus
TTCTGACACTGTTCCAAAGCTTCCTATCACATTGGAGTGGGAGAAACAATGGAGGAAAGAGATGGTGTATGGCACAAGCATCGTGTACTTTTAACCCCCCTAGCGGTATTCCCGAGTGTGATTTGGGGTGGATTTTACCTGCAAATAGCGGTAATCCCGAGTCACACTCGAAGTAGCTTTAACCTTTTTAAAAAAAAAAAAAACCTTGCTCCGTTGTCATCCCCCATCATTCTGCTGGTCCCTGCAGGTCCTGGGGACACGTCCGTCTTCTTCGATCTTCAGCCACGCAATGAAGAGACGATCTCTGGGGTTTCACGGTGACGTTGGTGTGGGCAGGAGGATCGGCGGGAAATTCAAATAATTTTGTATTGGATTCAATACAAAATAGCTGTATTGAGTCCAATACAAAGAAATCTTCATATAATATATATTATATATTTAATATATAATATATATATTATATATGCTACTGTACACTTACATTACATGTGTAACTATTTTTTATTTTTAAGATTTTTGTGTTTTTTTATTTAAGGTTTATCAAATTAATGTATTAAATATTGGACATATTTCAGTAAATTATGGCTAAGAATTATAGCCTACAACGTAAAAAAAATTTCCGTGCAAAAAAAAAATGTAGCTCTTTTTGCATGGAAATTTGGACAGAATTGGAACGCTAGGAAGGTTAATGAGGTTTTTAGGGTATATGCTCTATGACCAAACCTTCAACAATGTAGCAATCAGGATGCTGGCATGATAACGTCTGTGATTCCCAACAGCCTTATATGTGTGGCCAGAAACAAGAGCCTAAGAATATGTTGGCCATCAGATTCCCTGCTTCACGGACCACCCTGCTTATGAAGCCAATGAAGCCAATGCAGCCAAAGCAGCCATTATGGAAATTTGATATGAAGCCTTGCCCAGAAACTTGCTGAAGGCGGTTGCAGGGAATTACAGTTCATTATTTTATTTTTATTCTTGACTGCCCTTCTGCCTAAAATGTAAACAACTAAGAAAACTTAAATAAAAGGTCAGAAGTTGAAAAAAATAGTAAATATTCCTAAATACCCAGAGAGTTTTTGTGGTCAGCTTGCCTCTCCTCATCCACCCACCAATGTAACAAACATATCAGCCACTGAGCCCCTAATACATAATAATGACATCCGTCTGGCTCCTCCTCTGCAGTGTTTAGGCCGTGACAACGTTTCACCGTCACTGTACAGAAAAGAGTAGATTTACCAGACCATGACCATCCTATCAGTCCCTCCAGAAGGATTCAATCAGTGGCACCGTAAACACTGGTTTCAGCTCAATGCTTGGTAATTGCTAGTTGGAGGGCATAATTGCTCATTTTAATTAATCAGTGCAGTATTTAATTTATTAGAAGTCCTGCAAAACACTCCAGATTAGCCTGCCAATGAAGTGCTTGTGCAGAGTGCTCCATCTTGAGTTGTGCACGTCAAGATAACGCCAGATGCGGAGAGAAGCCTGACAGCTGCACTTTCTTCCTTAAAAGTAAAAATATGACCGTGGTAATGAAACTGCCAAGTAATGCAAAACACATAAATCATGCCGTCTGCTAATCACGGAATGCTAAATATAGGTGACCAAATGATGTGAAGAGAATCTAAAAAAAAAAATGAAAGCTAAGTTTGTCACTGCTTAACTCACACTTTGTCTGCTTGTTACACCTTTTTAATTTTTCTATAGCTCAGTAACACATGATGTGTATTGCTCACATTCTGCAATTATCTGCTACATCTCTCAGCAACTTTACAAGTCCTGATGAATAAATTACTGCCAAAATAAACATCAATAGTATATTTTGTATGTCTATTTAGTATTAAAAGGACGCCCTAGTTCTCAAGTCTAGAAGCATGCTTAGACAAAGATGATGTCATCAGTCTGCTACAGGAAAGAAAAGGCATTTCCTCAGTCTCTGCATTTGAGAGAGGGAAGGAGCAAAGCAGCAAGGATGGTTAATCCTTTCAGTAAGAAGGCACTGTAAGAAACAAAAAGTGGCACAAGGTAATGAGGTAAGGGACACTGGCCACCAATGTAATGGTATTAGAGCTGCACTGATACAGTACCAATTTGGGGTTAATAAGGCTGCAACAACACCAATGTGGTGTACATTACTGCAGCACCAACACCAGTACCAGGTGGGTTAACACTGCTGAATAGACAGCAATTTTTATTTTTATCCAGTACATATATATCGCTGACATATAATGCTGACCCCAAAGTGGAGAAAGGTCATTATTGCTACACTGACTCCAATATGAGGGTATTACTAGCACACCAATACTAACACTAGAGCATGCTTTTAAAGTCACAACACTAATGTGGGGTTATTTCAGCCACTGACATCATTGTGGGGGTTAGTATTGGCAAAATAGCAAAAGTGTTCTTCTAAAATGCCTCCTTCTAATCCTCGGACATGCCAACAATGCCCCACCACTTCTACCACCACCAATGTAGTGGGCATTATTGCTGCACCAATACCAGTATCAGATGGGTTATTATTGCTGCACAGACATCAATGGCTGTGTGGGAGGGGGGTCAGTTTTTTGCTAGACTTACCTCAATATGGAGGGTCATTATTGCTGTACTGACCACAATATGAGAGTATTTACTGATGCACCAATTCTAAAATGCTTAGTGTTGCCTGGTAAGGAAAGAGGGAAAAGAAAGCGGCAAAATCGCAAGGCTAAAATACTTTAAAATCCTTTATTCTAATCAATAAAATACATAAATTGATACACAGAACATTTTTGGCAATACAAAGATGAGTTTTTCAAAAACTGGTCAAATTTATACAGGCAGTAATTGTGTAAAATCTCTCACAAGTTTGGAGCCCAGTGTAATGGGTCAGTTTAAAAGATGTAGCTACAGTCTCTCACCCGACACGTTTCAGCCTCGTGGGCTTCTTTAGGGGATTTTGAGACCCTAAAATTTACAATGGTAAGTATATATACATAATATTTCCAATAGGTGATCTTTAATCAAATAGAGATTGGGTGTTTCATAAATTGACTTACTTGACCTTGGGGAAGTATGTTCTCTATAAGTTCCAAAATGGGAGATAAACAATGACTAGTTTGGAAGTTCTTGTTTGAAGGCTCTGTTCATAACAAAAATGGTGAATGCACTTTTCAAAATGCCCTGAAGAAGCCCATGAGGGGGAAACCCGTCGGGTGAGAGACTGTAGCTACATCCTTTAAATTGACCCATTACACTGGGCTCCAAACTTTTGAGATATTTTAAACAATTACTGTCTGTAAAAATGTGACCCGTTTTTGAAAACGT